>NC_088878.1:11369285-11669285 GCF_032884065.1 Artemia franciscana | reverse complement strand
CACCCTCCTTAAATCTCGCCAATCATGATATATTTTTATCTGTTGTTTCGGTCCCCCTAAAAAAATTGCGTCAGTACCCCTCCCTCGTCAATGAGTTCATTACAATTTTTATATTTTTTGCTTATTTGCGTTGATGAGCAATTGCAACTATCAGATTGATTACTATAGCGCTTATCGAAACCTATTAAACTAATGATTTGCTTATTGCAAGCCAGAGCTCAATACACTACAATTTCCTCTTTTTCAGATTGAAAAGTCTTGGTGTATTTAGTTGTTAGGATGAAGTTAAAAGTTTTCTGCTTGAATCGTTCGTAAAAGGTGCCATGAAGCCATGAAGATTTTTAACACTGTTTTTGTTCTGGATTACTACTATAATTTTTGATAAAATAAGAACAGCATAGGTTGATAGAGAAAGAAAGTTGACCACTTGAAAATGTCTGCCGCTTTTCAAAATTAATATCGTAAAATTAATTTTGTCCCCCAGCGGTGTTCAATAGAGTATAATGATTGCACTACTTCAATAAATAATAAGAATAATCTATATTGTACACGGGGTATATCAATCATTTCAATGACTTGTAGAAAAAATCTTTAAAGAGGACAGTAATAGAGAACTTCAAAGGGTGTTGAATCTTAAATGTTAGGATGATTATTCAAGTTTAGAGTTCTTATGTGCATTTTGATATGGACGCTATTTTCAACTTTACAAACTTCTCCATTGCTACATTTAGAAGGATACGCATACCCATCCTTGTTTTCTGATTATATTTAGTTTCAAAATTGTGCATTAGCCTTTCAAAACTAAAAAATTAGTTGTGTTATAACAAAACAATGAGATCTTCCTAAAACCGATAAGAAACGAGTTGTTTGGATACTCAATCATACGCAGCACAATACCGTTGCCTAAGTAAATAGTGAAATTGATACAGTGTATTATTTTAATTTTTTTTTCACCAGGGCACTTCTTATAGAAGAAGTTGCCGTAGAAAGTTTGGAAGAGGCTCATTTAATCGGAAATTGAAAGTTATAGTACCTATTTTAAGAATCAAAACTGATCGGAGGGCAACAAGCCACCGTCTCACGCACCTTCTCGCACCAAAAACGTTCTCGCACCAAAAACGTCTGACCAAATTTTAAGATTGCCATATGTCCAGCATAGTTGAAAGGTTCAAAACTGTGTCTCTGGGGATGAACCAGCCCTAGATAAAAGGGAATACATGCATACTACTACTGCTACTACTATTAACAACAAAACGACTACTTAAACTATTATGACTCCTATTACTGGTAAGGCTAAGGGTACGAACGTGAAAATTTAGGGGAATGTTGAGAAGAAGGTTGAACTAAATCAATACACATTCTTTGCATGCAGATTGTCAAAAAGGCATATTTCAAGAAGGGTTTAGGGAACTTTCGGATAATGACTCCTATTACTGGCAAGGCTAAGGATATGAGCGTGAAAATTTAGGGGGATGTTGAGGAGAAGGTTGAACTAAATCAATACACATTCTTTGCATGCAGATTGTCAAAAAGGCATATTTCAAGAAGGGTTTAGGGAACTTTCGGATAATGACTCCTATTACTGGCAAGGCTAAGGATATGAACGTGAAAATTTAGGGGGATGTTGAGGAGAAGGTTGAACTAAATCAATACACATTCTTTGCATGCAGATTGTCAAAAAGGCATATTTCAAGAAGGGTTTAGGGAGCTTTCGGATAATGACTCCTATTACTGGCAAGGCTAAGGATATGAACGTGAAAATTTAGGGGGATGTTGAGGAGAAGGTTGAACTAAATCAATACACATTCTTTACATGCAGATTGTCAAAAAGGCATATTTCAAGAAGGGTTTAGGGAACTTTCGGATAATGACTCCTATTACTGGCAAGGCTAAGGATATGAGCGTGAAAATTTAGGGGGATGTTGAGGAGAAGGTTGAACTAAATCAATACACATTCTTTGCATGCAGATTGTCAAAAAGGCATATTTCAAGAAGGGTTTAGGGAACTTTCGGATAATGACTCCTATTACTGGCAAGGCTAAGGATATGAACGTGAACATTTAGGGGGATGTTGAGGAGAAGGTTGAACTAAATCAATACACATTCTTTGCATGCAGATTGTCAAAAAGGCATATTTCAAGAAGGGTTTAGGGAACTTTCGGATAATGACTCCTATTACTGGCAAGGCTAAGGATATGAGCGTGAAAATTTAGGGGGATGTTGAGGAGAAGGTTGAACTAAATCAATACACATTCTTTGCATGCAGATTGTCAAAAAGGCATATTTCAAGAAGGGTTTAGGGAACTTTCGGATAATGATGAGGGGGGAAATCAATTGACGAAAAGGCAATATATGCACGCTGCTACTACTACTACATCTAAGGCTATTAAGGTGAAAATTCTAGGAAATGTTGAGGGGGAAGTTAAACTCAATTGTTTCTTAAACACAATATCGATAGTACTAACCGCAAAAGTTCTTATGGGTTGGTACTTGGTACTAATATGCCGCAGCTATACATATTACCTACTTGCTTGGGAGAGGGTATTTGTTAGTGCCTCATTTCAAAGACACTTATTTAATCTGCCATTCCGTAACACCATAAAGAAATGACGCGCGTATAACAACACCCCTAGAGGAATCAAGCCCCGTATAACTCAACGCTGATTCGGATCTATTATACGCTGTTAATAAACTAAACTGTGAAAACTATACTAAATTAAAAACCCTTTAAACTTCATGTATTTTAACATATCTATGTACAAATACTTGTCATCTAAAGACATTACTTAAGCAGCTACTTCAAGAAATACATTGCAATTCTTGGAAAAAATTTTAACCAGTACCGATTAGAAGCTCCAAACGTGAACCTTAATTTGGTTGCATTTTCATTTATTTATTTTCCAAACTTTAAGTTATATCTTGCTTTTAATAATTTTATAGTGTTGAAGTAAAATAGAGTTTTTGAAGGCTTTTTGGGAACATCTTGTTGTTTAAG
The DNA here is from genome assembly GCF_032884065.1 of Artemia franciscana. Classification (NCBI taxonomy): domain Eukaryota; kingdom Metazoa; phylum Arthropoda; class Branchiopoda; order Anostraca; family Artemiidae; genus Artemia; species Artemia franciscana. The sequence continues at coordinate 11,666,290 of NC_088878.1, read as the reverse complement.
GACTTACGTATGAAAAAGGACATAGAACTCAAAATTGAAAGTGTCAAACTGCTAATTAAAATTATTAAAGAGCAAAAAAAAATTCTTGCACAAATAAAAAAAGTAAATTTCTCCTAAAAAGCAACATTTTGTATGGGGATTCAGTAACAAACAAAGCTCAATAAACCAAATAACAGTTTAGTTCTTACATAAAATAACAATCTCTTTAGCATTAAAAAACTGATTGACTGCATAATCTAAAAATCTTTCACATGTCCACAACATAATTTTTTTCAACAACAACAACTCTTGACACGCTCTAATGGTTACATATTACATTAAAAAGTTTTTCTATTTAGCAGCACTCGCAGAGAACAAACAGAATATTATCGCTCACGCTGGTGGATTTGAAAGTCAAGAATGTTGAAGTATTGCACTCATCAGTAATAGGAATCGAGTTGTATCGGGGTAGGCTGCACTTAATTCTGATGGATAACTTCCAGGGGGGATGAATTGAATGGAAGTGAGTTACATGGGAGTTAAGTTAAGAGAGCTTGAATTTATCAGGGGGCTTAAAGTGAATGTTGTATGAAGGTTCAGATGAATGAGGTCAGTTTGAATTGCGCCGGATTGAATTATAACGAGGTTGAGTTGTGACGCAACCGGAATTCAACAACTTATAGCAAAAGATCTGTCAGTCAATTTGAGGATATCCCTGGAGGGCAAAAAGTCGTAATGAGTGCTGCACGCGGGGGCTCTCTCCATGATGACGCAAAATGTGTTGTAGACGTAGCCGATGATTAACAGTGAACCCTTGAGTGTGATAAAATAAAAAAAAAATTTCAACTGAAAGTAAGGAGCAACATTAAAACTTAAAACGAACGGAAATTATTATGCTTATGATGGCGGTTGCCCCCTCCTCAACACCTCACTCTTCACACTAAATTTTTTTAGCATTAAAAAAAAGCTTATTATTGTTCTAATAAAAAACCTGGTGTTTCAGGAGTCGTTCTAAAAGAATTGGGGCAAAATTCAAACTTTAGCGTAAAGAGCGACGCGTTGAGGATGGGGCCACCCCCATCATATACACAATAATCTCTGTTCATTTTATGTTTTACTGTTGCTCCTAACTTTCAGATGAAAAATTATTTTTTATCTAATTTCTGATCATTTTTTAAATAATGCCGGGATATCTCGCTCAACCTCCACAGAAAAACCCCCTTCCCATGGAAATATCCTCTAGACAATCTAATCCCGGTGAAAAATTACCCCGGATACTGATCCTTAACATCCCCACGCGTAATATTGAATCGACAAAGAGAAAATAAGACAAATAAAAATAATTGTGCATATGAATTCTGGCATATTTCTCCAGTGTAAAATTCCCCTGAAAACCCTTTCCCGTAAAAAATCCCCCCAACAAAAAATTCACCACTCCCTAGTCGAAAAATGTATGCTTTCTTCCCAGTAACAAACACTATACGTAAACAATGGGCAAATTTTTCAACTATGCTGAAAAAATGGCTAGCTCAAAATATTGATCAGACGATTTTCGGAAAAAAGGTGCATGGAAGGGGACTTAGTGGCCCTCCAATCTTTTTGATCACTTAAAAAGGGCACTATAACTTTTAAATCCCGTTTGAATAGGCATTCTTACAATACTCTAAGACCACTGGGTTGATATGGTCACCCCCTCCCCCCCAAAAAAAAACACAAATGAACACGCATCCGTGATCTTCTTTCTGGTATTCTTTCTTCTTCCTCAAAAATTAACAAATTCTATAATTTTGGAGATAGGAGTTTGAAACCCCCCAATCTAGGGTTCTCTGATACGCTGAATCTAATGGCGTGATTTTTACTAAGATTATTCAATTTTATTAGATGCACTAAAATAACACTGCTGCGGTTAAGGTAAAAAATCAGATTAGTAGCTGGTATCATATCAAATCAGGAGTTCAGCAGGGTTGTGTTCTATCCCCCTTTATATGGATCAATAAGACGGACTTTGTCAAAAGGAACACAGGAAAGGCAATTAGAAAACACAGAGTCGAATGGGGAGGAAAAAGTTTCCTGGACTTAGATTATGCTCATGATTTAAGTATCCTAGATGAAAGTGTTAGCAAAATAAACGAACTTTGAGGTGTTGCGAGTTCAGGGCACTAGAAAAGGTTTGAAAACTAATGTTAAGAAGACTGAGTCGGTAAGGCTAGGAATAAGTGAAGATGAATAAGTGACGTCAGGTAACGAAAAGATTGATCAGGTGGACAGCTTCACTTACCTTGGTAGTATTATTAGCAAAGACGGTGGGAGTAGTGAAGATGTTAAAAGTAGAATAGCCAAGGCTTAGGGTGTTTTTTCACAGTTTGAAAAAGATTGGAAGAATCAGAAGATAAGTCTGCAAACCAAGACCAGAATATTGAAAGCTGCAGTGATGACAGTGGTCTAATATGGTTCTAAAGCATGATCTCTCCGAAAACGGATCAAAAATTGCTAGATGTTTTCCAGAGAAATTGCCTACGGACTGTTCTGGGTTCTCGGTTGACTCACCGTATTTCGAACAGTAGACTGTAAGAAGAATGTTCTTCAGTCCTACTTTCTAGGGATATAATGAGAGAAAGGTTGAGATGAATAGGGCACTTTCTGCGGCTGAAGGATTGCGAAAGATAGTCCTTTTCGACCAAACATCCAGACCTAGACGGGAAGAAGGTCGTCCTCGGTAGAGGCACGAGGATATCGTAAAAGAAAATTGAGGGGAATTGGGAACTTCCTGGGGGGGGGGGGGTCTAAAGAAAGGGGCTTTGAATAGATTGGGATGGAGGAGGAAAGTGCGCAGCTATATTGGCCTCAGGCGGCATGGTGCTGCAGTAGTTTTTAGTAGTACTTTCTAAACACATCAAAGAATAACTATTAAGTCTATTTTGAAATATATACAAATATTTTTATTTGCTCTGTACTTTCTTCTCACACCTTTAGCATATATTCCTTATCATACGAGAATTACGATTCATCAGTACATTAAATTAATTTTGTTGAATTATTTCACCCCTAGAATTTAATTTATTTTTCATTTAAGCAATTTGTTAACTTAAGACATTGATTATATTATTGGGGTACGAAGAGTTTTAATAGGAGAGCACGTTCACGGAGGACAGATGGCTAAAGATTTTCCTTTTCGGCCGCACCTCTAAGGCTAAATGGAAAGGAGGTCGTCCGTGGTTGGGGTGGGAGGGTGTCATAAAGAAAGTTTTAAGGGAACTGGGAAATTCCTGGGAGGGTGTATAGAGGGAAGCTTGGAATAGATTTGCATGGAGGAGGAGCGTATGTAGCTGTGCTGGCCTTACATGGCTTAGTGCTGCAGTGAGTTGTTAGCAGTAGTATTTGACTTTTAAGGGGTGTTTCCACCCTTTTTCGAAAATCAGGCAAATTTTCTCAGGCTCGTAGTCACTGATGGGAAACACTAAACTTAATCAATCTTATATATTTGGATTCAAAATAATAAGTTAATTCCTTTGATATATCTATTGGTATCAAAATTCCGCTTTTTTAGATTTTCGGTTGCAATTTAGCCGCGTCACTCCTTACTTACAGTTCGTGCCACGAACTATATGATGAACTGAAGATATCAATTGATACCAATATTGAGGGACCTGTTTAAGGAGTATGTACTTAATATAGATGTAGTGGGCAAAAGTTTAGGTAATTTTATGATCAAATACATTTTATTTTTTTATTTTCATTCACCTTATTATTAGGATGAATATTTCGTGCTATGTTTCCTTTTTCTTACTTGTTACATCGCTTCATCACGCGAGTTGATGGAGATAATACTAGTTTCTCAATTGTGCAAATGCTATGTAAAATTCACAATTTTTCTACTAGGCTTTTCGATAGGTAGAATTATCTTCAAAATTTGCATATCTAAATGACTTTCTTTGAACTTTTTTAGATATAGACGATTAAATCCAATATGTCTACTTAAACCATTCCTGCATTCGATGCACACAAATAGACTGCATATTTGTCACCTGGTTTCCTTTTGCATTACAGCCTAAAGCTTTAAAACAAATTCCGTCTTTTTTTTTTTTACCCCACAATTCCACTAGACAACTTATTCCTTACATTGCTTCGATATACCAACTCAGTAGGCCAAAAAAGAAAAAAACAAAATAATGAATTAGATAGAATCAAATTTGAGTCAGACTTATTCTATCGATGACGGCCTTCCTGTGCTCCCCCCCCCCCAAACCTATGCCTATCTCTGAAGGATGAGAGCTAAAACTGCAAATAGTTGAATGTAACTTCAAAAAAATATATAAAACCAAGCTTATTATTTATTTGTGCAAACTATTCCCCAATTTTTCAACGCACTCAACGAAAAGAGACAAGAATAACTGTTATAGGAATAAGCAATAATATCGAAAACTAGGAACTAAAACCATGAACTCTCAATTTTTATTTACCATTGTGTTTAGCCATTCGTTCAGTATATTCTGTTGTACTAAAAAATGGACAAGTTAGGTATCTGAAATTTATTGATAAGACGTTATTTTCAAAGCGTAGAGACTGATGCACTGTATTTTCGGAATTTTAGGATTCTAGAATCCTTCACATTAATTTTTTCATTAACTGAAGTTTATAGGAAAGTTGACATCTTTTAAGATTTTTTACTACTCCTCATTTACCTCCATCTTTACAAATTTTACCGAACTATTTTTTTTATTCTTTTTGGTACAAAACCTGCACGAATTGCAAAATTAGGATCTGCTAACAATTTTCTAGACGTTTCAAGGGGTAGAATTTAATATAATGTATTTGAAGAGCTTCTTGAGTCATAATATTCTTGACATTATTTATTTTTTCTAGTTTAGGATATTTAAAGGACACGTGAATCTTCAGGAAAATTTTCCAACTAATCCTCAGTTTCTTCCTCCTTTAATTTCACCCAGTTAGCTTTTTCCTTTTGGATAAAAACTGCATGAATTGCATAATCAGGCTAACAATTATTAAGAGCTTATGTGACGTTTTTATGTCAAGCACATTTGGAAATTTTTTAATTTTCTTGAAAATTATTTCTGTCATCCCAGATGTACTTTCAATGATGTATAAATGACAATTTGTATCATTCTCGTAATTTAAACAACCAAACAAAAATTACTCGCCCAACGATTGAAAATAAGGTACTGACAAAGATAATTTGGGAGGAGAAACATGGCGCTTTTTGAACTGCGACAGTGGCGTTAATCGGAAGAAGGATAAGTTCCTAGATTTTATACTCGCCAACCCAAAATTTCAAAAACAACTTTTTTTGGGGGGGGAGGGTATCATTAAAAATGATTATTTTTGCATTTTCATTTAAAAACGGGAAAAAACGTTGCAACCCTTCGATTAAAAAAGGAAAAAATTACTAATCCCCCTCAGTTTTTAAGAATTGACGCTACTGATCTCTAACAATCACAGCAAGCATAATTAGGTGTTTCAATTAATCGACGGTCACATTTTAATGATTACTATCAGTGTGTACTTTTGTCTTCTCCAGAACACTGTCAAAAATTTGTGAAATGTGTTTAAAAATATGTTTGGCTAGCTAGATTACAGTTTCTAATATATATATATATATATATATATATATATATATATATATATATATATATATATATATATATATATATATATATATATATATATATATATATATATATATATATATATGTATATATATATGTATATATATATATATATATATATATATATATATATATATATATGACGACTTATACTTATTGACGACATGACTGCCTGTCCATGGATTATTCTTTATGGTTGATTGTGTGTGGCTATGCTGTTTGACCTATGTGACTGTATGGATGAGTAGGGTTAAGGCCTCATTCAAGTGCTGGTCTATATTAGTCACTAATTTAGGAAAACAGTCTTCTTTTTCTCCTTATGTCTCTTTTTTTTTTTTTTTTTTTTTTTTTTTGTGCTGTTGCATTGGTGATTTCTCTTTTCATGATATATATATATATATATATATATATATATATATATATATATATATATATATATATATATATATATATATATATATATATATATATATATATATATATAGCGTTCAGATACATATCTGACAGTTTTCGAATATGTTTAAGAATATGCTTGGCTAGCTAGATGGCTACAGTTTCTAATATATATATACATATATATATATATATATATATATATATATATATATATATATATATATATATATATATATATATATATATATATATATATATATATATATAGCGTTCAGATACATATGAGACGAAACTAAGTAAAAAACAGTGGCAAAAACAAATGAATGAATTGCTAAGTAAATTTTTGAAGCACTGATGAATCATTAGATAATATTTCTAGAAATGGATTAGTATTAGTGTATTAGTGCATTGGGTATACAAAAAATATCACAAGAGAAGACGAGACTTCAGAAAAAAAAGTTCAGTTTACAAAAGGAAATAGTTAGGGTCATATTTTGTTTTGATCGTTGTAATCATGAGATGTCCTTGCGACTGTATAAAATGCCTTTTTATTTAAAACGGTGCCATTTTTATAAATTGATTTTTTTTCGCATATTCTGAAAATATTATTTAGGAATACACTTGCAAGCGCATAAAATGCTTCCAATTTTACTCCCCCCCCCCAAAAAAAAGGAAAGAAGTTGGACATGGAGGAATTGGCTTCAGAAAGGCTCCTACATCCTTGGATTCAGCTATTTTTTTTTTTAATCAAACAATATTTTAACCAAACTAAATACATACGCATTAAAAACATATAGGCTACACATATCCATTCTCACGAGCAGCTAGGATAAAACATTTAATAACAAATATCAGAGAATTCAACTTCTCGAAGTATTATTTCAGTGAAAAGTTAGCACAGCAGGGTTCCTCTTTTAACTTTTCCTTTACTTGGTTTATATCAATCATATCTGTCATGTCAAGTACTGTATAAGCTTAAAGCAAAAAAAGAAGCAACACACACAACCAAATACAAAGTCCTCCCTTATCCTCCCCGAAAAAAAACAACAACAAATTACAACACTGATATGTGCTATAATAAATTACACACAACAGCAAGAAGAACAAGGAGCAAAACACGTAATTTTTTTTCAACTTTAAGTTTAAAACAGGTATCCGGAGATCTTGTGTTACATGAAAAAAAAATCCTTTGGTATTTTAATCCAGCTTGTTGTTATTTAACTTCTGCCTTCTTTTGACCGTGTTCTTGTTGGAAAAGTGTTTGGATGCACCGATGATCATCAAAGAGAACCAATAAAGCTGTGGCAAAAGGATCAACAGGGAAGATATGGTGCAAATGTTAGGGAGAACGCCAACGACCTAGGTAATTAATTAAAACAATAATATTGATTAAGAGATGAACTTTTCTACGTATAATGAATAATAAAAAGAATCACCTAAAAATTTGTCACATTTAAATAGTTAAAGGTAAAAATCAAAATCATAAAATAAATTCTGGCCTAACTCCTAAATGAGGATGCTGATCTGGTGCAAGACTCCCATGACCTGACTTTCAAATACTAATCTATTTAAGCATGAACTTGCATAGGATACTCCTCCTATCTCTTGGTAAAATATATCAATTGTGACAAAAAACATAATTTTCAGTAGCTTTAACGCCAACCTCATAGGAAGTCTAACAAAAATGCTAAGCAAGTTTTTCACTTGTTTGGACAGTGGCGCACTCAGAAAATAATCATGGGAGGCCATTTTGTTACCAATAGTCCAAAATTCACGTAAAAGTATCTTTAGCATGGACAAAATCCCCCAGAGCCCACAGGCAAGGGTGGTAAGTTATGTCCCAGGGCATTTAAGATTTTTATAGAATGGATAGTGGTATAAACTTTGGATTGGATAGAGCTCATTTGATTGGAAGTCGGAAGTTTTAGTGTCTTTTTTAAGAGTAAAAAGGAGGCGATCCTCCTTTTTAAAATGGAGTAAAAAATGGAGGGCAATCAGCCCCCTGCCCCTAAGCCTATTATTACCAACACACATACGATCAAAATTTTAAAAGAGCTATTTTGTTCAGCATTGTTGAAAGGTCCAGTAATTATGTCTTTGGGGATGTCAACCTCCCCACAGTCCCCAGGAAAAGGGTTGTAAATTAGACAATTCGTTCATTTTTTACACATAGTATGTGTTATTGAGAAAAGTATACATGTTTCAACTTTACTTTCCAAGAAGACGAAGGGCATTCAGGTGAGACTTCCAAAGAATATTGAGAGGAGTTTTGAAATAAATCGAAACACGCTATGTGTATACGGATTGTCAAAAGGGTGTAACACAGGAATATCTGAGTATATCAATTTGGAAAATTCAGGAAGTGATAAGGGAGATGATCAAAAAGGCAATATTTGCACGCTACCAATACTACTAAACAACCACCACTACTACTACCACACTGCTTTAATTACAATATTGAGGGGAAATTCGAACTAAATCAAAAGACGCTATGTGCATGCACGCTATTAAAACAGCGTGTCTCAAGAATTGATTTGGGTATAAAGGTAGAACTTTTAGAGAATGCTTAAAGGGGAAGCTCATCTCGCCAAAAGGCAAAATGTGCACAATAGTGCTATTATTATTGTTACTGCTACATTTACTACTGCTACTATTACAGCTACTACTTCTATTGCAACTACTTGTAAGGTTAAGACCATTGAGATGAAATTAGAAAAAAACATATGAGCATACAGGTTATCAAAAGGACATATCAGCAATGGCTAAACTCCCCGCAATGTCACCGGATCCAGTTGAGATTTAAAATAAGAGCTCTGAAACACGATATCTTTCCAAACATCAAATTTTATTAAGATCCGATCACTCCTTCGTAAGTTAAAAATACCTCATTTTAAAAAAAAATTCAGAATTAACCCCCCCCCCTAACTCCCCCAAAGAGATCGGATCCGTTTCGATTATGTCAATCACGTATCTAGAACTTGTGATTATTTTTCCCACCAAGTTTCATCCCGATCCCTCCACTCTAAGCGTTTTCCAAGAGTTTAGGTTCCCCCCTCCAACTCCCCCAATGTCACCGGATCCAGTAGGAGTTTAAAATAATAGCTCTGAGACACGATATCCTTCCAAACTTCAAATTTCATTAAGATCGAATCACTCCTTCGTAAGTTAAAAACACCTCATTTTTTTCTAATTTTTTAGAATTAACACCCCTCCCCCAACTTGCCCAAACAGAGTAGATCCGTTCCAGTTACGTCAATCACGTATCTAGGACTTCTGCTTATTTTTCCCACCAAGTTTCATCCCGATCCCTCCACTCTAAGCGTTCTCCAAGATTTTAGGTTCCCCCCTCCAACTGTCCCCAATGTCACCAGATCTGGTTGGGATTTAAAATAAGAGCTCTGAGACGCTATATTCTTCCAAACATAAATTTCATTAAGATCCCATCACCCGTTCGTAAGTTAAAAATACTTCATTTTTTCTATTTTTTCCGAATTAACCGGCCCCCACTCCCCCCCCCCCCCTAGATGGTCAAATCGGGAAAACGACGATCTCTAATTTAATCTGGTCCGGTCCCTGATACACCTACAAAATTTCATCGTCCTAGCTTACCTGGAAGTGCCTAAAGTAGCAAAACCGGGACCGACAGACCGACAGAATTTGCGATCGCTATATGTCACTTGGTTAATACCAAGTGCCATAAAAATACTGCTGTGTCAGGATTAAATATGGTTGAAAAGTTTCTCAAACATGCAAATAGCCGCCCCAACTACGGACTCTTATAGAAAAACACTGAAAAGTTTTTTTTTTCATGGAAAAGACTATATCAAGAAAAAACGAACAGAAATTACTTTAAAAAAATTTTTCTCCACAAAATAGGTTTTTCAAAGAGAAGCAAAGAGCCCATTAAGCCAAAAAAAGGAGAAATAAATCAAAATAATGTTGCCAAAAAAGAGCAGAAATAAATTCAAATAATCAAATAATCAATAATTCTTTATTTTTCTTTGAAAAACTTGTTTTGTGTAAAAAGTTTTTTTTTAAATTATTTAAGATTCAGAGTCAGCTGGATGTTAAGTTATAAAATTTTGCAATTTCACCCCTCATCTTTTTTTTTTTTTCTCTTTCCAACCCATCTTTTAGAAAAAAAAATCTTTGAGCTTGGCACTCTATCTATAAATTATTTCTACCGAAAAGGGTAAAAACATTGGGCAGCCTTAGATTCCCACTGACCATCCCAATTTTGAGGTTACTTAACAGAGAACTCGTTGGGCAAAAAAAGTTACTACACACCAAAACACAGAAATTATCAAACACGTTAATATTATAGATTCAAACTAGCAGCATAGATTGAGTAGTCTTTATGGTAGGTAGAACATAGACATAATTTAAGAGATATTAATTAAGTGAGAGAGATCCCGAGAAGTTCAAAAATGCACACATAATATTTGGTCACAATAAAGATGTTTATATACAAAAATAACGAAAACATTGTGCCATCTTAATTTCCCACCGATGGCCCTAGTTTTGAAGTTATTTAGAAGAGGATTCCTTTGCTAAAAAAACTTTACAACAGCTAAAATAGAAAATCATTGCATAAGTTCGAGTTATATATTCAAACTATCAGCATTGACTAAGTAAGAGACCCAACAATTTTGAGAATGCACTAAGAATATTCACTAACAATAAAATCACCGACATAATTCTGATCTTTAAAGAATATCTTTAAGCACTAACTATCGTCGGGAATCAAAATATGACTTTTATACGTAGAGTTTTATATGGTTTCTTCGGCTATTACGGATCAGTATTAAAAAAAAAACAAGAAAAAAAACAAAAAAACATTGGCATCTGAAATGTGCCTTCGACTGTCTTAAGTATGCTGCCCTTGTGGGCGGTCTAGCCTCCAGAAATATTATTTTGTAAACCACGATTGACCTTTTTGGATTATTGAAAAACAGGCATGTACGCTAAGTAGTTTCTTTGGTAAGTGAATTAAATATTTTTTTTTATATTTAGAATTTTCCATGGACACAATTGGGGGAGGGGGGAGGGGGTGCGCTGAAACTAAAGATGCGATCACTAAAATCAATTGCCTTTTTGGGAGAGTTTCCTTCCTTCTGGGCAATATTAAATTTAATGAATTTTGCATATTTGATATCTGCATGAAAAGCCAATTCTCTTCACATATTGATTGATTGCTATCAAAATTCCTTTTTTTTTCTAGACTTCCAGCTATTATTTGCCCGAGTTGCTCCTTACTTATAGTTCGTTACACCGAACTGTTTGACTATGGGTAGCGACACGATATTCTATTAAATCAGTAAGAGAGATTAGAAGAAATATAGGATGTACCCAAAATGTGCACTTATTTGTTTTGTTTTTTTTAGGAATAATAATGTTATAAATACTTTGTAATGTTAATAACTCTTAAATAACTTAGGAACCCCCAATGTTTGTTTTCCTTTTAAAGCAAAAAACGTAATGCACTAACCTTTGCAAATTCTATGTTCTCTTGTCTACTATAGAGGTAAAACATGAAGGGATAGACAGCAATTCGACAAATAAAAAAGGCAAGTATCATCAATATTCCATTTACTGAGTAGGTCGTGGTGTCTTTCATCTAGAAAATAGAAAAAATTATCGAGCAAATCTAGAACAAAACACAAGTCTTAGGGAAAGCGTAATCATATTAAGAAGGCTCTGAGGATAGCCTGGACATGTCTTGGAATTTATTTCCAAGGCTGCATTGCTTAGATTTAATGTAGAGTATAAAAACATTGAAATAAAACAATAACAGAGCAGCTAGAAAATGAGAAATTAAGAGTGAGTATCATGGAGGATAAACAAAATTAAGCCAATGAAATCAAAACCTACATTTAAACAATTTTTTTTTACAGCATTCGAAAGGGAAGACAACATCATTCGTATCGTATGACTTGATTGCGATCTCTCGTACCACTTTCCAGTTATTTTAATCACTTATTACTGATAAAATAAAAAAATGAATATTCCAGCACACCAGTTTGATTACCAAAAAAGTGGCCTATTAGACGTTGAAATCAAGTCAGTTTCCTAATACCCCCCCAACCTTGAGAGCCCCCCAACTGAAGGACCAGTTACTAGACTCCGACAAATAAAAAAGAATTGTCCACAGTTACTGACTTGCTCAGCCAATAGTACTGAGAGATATCGTATTTCATTTGTCCCATGTTTTACCCGTCGTTTTAGTAATATTGACATGACCAATATTTAATGTTTGTTTAATATGTGTTTGATTAAATTTTCCTGTGAGTGTTTTTGAAGGTATAAATTATTTTTGTCATGACATGCTAATGCTAGCTCCGGCTATTGTATTGAATAAATATATTCTATTCTATTCTAATACTGGTCGCTTAAGATACAGCTTGTACTTTTGACATCTGCATTTTTGGACAAATTTTATGACTGGCAAGTTTAGAGGCCTTGATCCAACAACTACCGGTTGTTTTTTCATGTATGTACCTTCTTCTCAGAGCAAAAATTTATAATGGTAATCAATTTTTTCTACACACAAAGGTGTTAAATAAGGTGTTTTGACCTCACTAGCCCTTTTTAATAAATTCAGTTGTTAAAGTACAGTCTTTCTTACTTGTCTCACACAAAGGACTTGACCTCTCTTAGTTAACCTTTGCAGATGACACGCTGTATTTATGTAGCTCTGCTTCGGGATACCGATTTCTCCTCACTCGATTTTTTTTTTAACACATTTATAAATTTTCGGTTACAATGGGCTACGACTCATTCTATGCTAGGTTGCCCTTAAGGGGACTGCCATGATGTGAAGTTACTTTCTCTAAGATACAGGAAGATTAGTAATATAGGACTGTAGTTCAATATTGAGTAAACGATTGTGGTAGAGTTTAATTCAGCTAGTGTCAAAACCCCTTGTAATTTGGGTCTTTAACTTGATATTTGTTATGAAAATACACAAGGTGGCTGTGGTCACTGCAGAGGTAAGTTTGCGCCTGTAATAACTTTTATAAACAAAACCCTGTCAAAATATGAAACTCGCCACTTAACGCACAAAACCAAAGGTCTGCGTAGCAGAGGTTCCGATCTCTTGATTCTCTGCCTTCAGCCCGGAGTACAATGAGTGGGTGGGGGTAAACCATCTAACAATTCCCTTGTTTCTCCACTAGATTTCTCCAAGTATTCATTTGGAGCAAAGTCAACTCTGGCTAAGCTTAATGAGTCACACCGTTGACCACAGTACACTATATACTACAACTCACCATTAAATCAAGCCGCCTGAGGCCAATAAAGCTAAGCACATTCCTCCTCCATCTTAATCTATTTAAGGCCTCCCTATTTACACCGTCTCAGGGAGTTCTCATTTCCTTTAAATCTTTCTTTATGACATCCTCCCATCCCAGACGAAGACAATCTGCTTTCTGTTTAGCCCTAGATGGTTGGCCAAAAGGGAAATTCTTCGGCTATCTGTAATCCTCCATCCTCAAAACATGCCCTAGCCACTCAGCCTTTCTTTCATTACAGCCCTAGAAAGCAGGATTGAGCCAGATTTTCGTACAGCCAATTGTTTAAAATATGGTCAGTCAGTCGGGTACCCAGAACAATCCGAAGGCAATTTCTCTGGAAAACATCTAGCAAATCTGTATCCGCTTTTCGAAGCGCCCATGCTTTAGAGCCATATCTGACCACTGTCATCACCGTAGCTTCCAATATTCTAATCTTGGTTTGCAGACTTATCTTCCTATTCTTCCATTTTTTTAACTGTGAAAAACCATCTGAGCCTTGATTATTCTGCTTTTAACATCTTTGCCTATTAGACGTTGAAATCAAGTCAGTTTCCTAATACCCCCCCCCCCAACCTTGAGAGCCCCCCAACTGAAGGACCAGTTACTAGACTCAAGTTAAGTGACTTAGTCTTCTTAACATTAATTTTCAAACCTATTCAAGCACCCAGAACTCGCAAAACCTCTAAAAGTTCATTAATTTTGCTCACACTTTCATTTAGGATACTTAAATCATCAGCATAGTCTTAGTCCAGGAAAGTTTTTCCTCCCCATTTGATTCCATGGTCTCCCATTGTCTTTCCTGCGCTCCTTACGACAAAGTCTAGCAAAATGATCCATATAAAGGGGGATAGAACCCTACCCTACCTTACTCCCGATTTAATATAAAACCAGCTGCTAACTTCATTTCCTAAAAACGCAGTGGTGTTTTTCTTATACATAGCACTAATCACTTTAATGTGCTTGTCTGGTATACCGTACAAGGATAAAAGCTTTGCTGAAGCTCTCCTATCAACAGAATCGGACGCTTGCCCATAATCTATAAAACAGAGGACCAAAGGTGTTTGATAACTCAGGGACTTCTCAATTATCAAACGGTTCGTGGTACCTGAGAAAATTTACTTTATTTTAGAAAATAGGGAGAAACACCCCTTAAAAGTGATAGAATCTTAACAAAAATCACACCATCAGATTCAGCGTCTCAGAGAACCTTACAGTAGAAGTTTCAAGCTCCTATCTACAAAAATGTAGAATTTTGTATTTTTTGCCACAAGACAGATCACGGAAATCTACGAGAGAGCCATTTAGCCAAGAAAATTAATTAATATGCAAATTTTATTTTAATTATTCATGTACGGAGAGCCAAAATCAAAATATGCATTAATTCAAAAACATTCAGAAATTAAATAAAAAAAACAGTTTTTTAACTGAAAGTAAAAAATGACATTAAAAGTTAAAACGAACAGAAATTACTCCGTATATGAAAGGGACTGTTTCCTCCTCAACACCCCGCTCTTTACGCTAATTTTTTTACTGTTTCAAAGAGTAAAGTTGAGAGAAAGAGTCAAACTTTAGCGTAAAGAGTGGGGCGTTGAGGAGGGAGCAGTCCCTTTCATATACGGAGTAATTTCTGTTCGTTTTAAGTTTTTATGTCGCACCTTACTTTCAGTAAAAAAAAAAAACATTTTTTTTTATTTAATTACCCTAAGAGTGAAATTTGGTTGACACATCCTCTACCTTTTCCAAAATCACATTCTTGAAACACTCTACAGCATCTCTAAGTCTAAAAAGTATCATATTACTAAGTGATTTGCTACCAATAGAGACCAGACTAATGCCTTGATAATTACCACACTCACTCTTATCACCTTTCTTATACAGTGGTTTAATTAAGGTTTCCCTAAAATCGTTAGGTACTTCCCCTTTTTCAAAAATCAAGTTCATAATCTTCAGTAAATTATTTCTAATCTCAGAGCCACCATATTTACGAAACGCGTTTACCACGTTATCAGCACATGGAGCCCTATTATTTTTTATCCTTTTAGTACTGTCGCTAATTCTTCCTCATAAAA
Source organism: Artemia franciscana (assembly GCF_032884065.1). NCBI lineage: Eukaryota > Metazoa > Arthropoda > Branchiopoda > Anostraca > Artemiidae > Artemia > Artemia franciscana. The sequence continues at coordinate 11,650,930 of NC_088878.1, read as the reverse complement.
CAAATCTTCTTCCACATCCAAGGTATCACAAACTTTTTCATTTTCCTCTAATCTTTTCCTGCAACTCAATCTCGGTTTAGCACATTCTCAAAATGTTCTGCCCACCTCTCTTTAACTCTTTCCTTCTTTAATTGTAGTCCCGTTCCTATCTTTAACTGGGGCAAGTCCGGATTGACTACTACCTCTCAATTTAATAACATGCCAGTCTTCAATTTTATACAATTATGCCGTCTAGGTGCATCTTCCAGATCCTCGGCAATTCTTTCCACTTTTTTCCTAGTCTTAGAGACTTTTCTCAACCGTGAAAAGACCCCCTGGGTCTTGGCTATTCTTTTTAAACTGCAAGAAAAGCACAACTCAACGTTTGACGTGGGTACTCAAAAGTTGTGATGAATACTTTTCTGAGAATAAAATATGCTGCGAACAAAAGGTTTGATACAGATACTTACAGGAGGAGCCTCTTCCTTCTAGTTGAAGAATACAACCTCAGACTTTTGGTGTTCAATTCAGGATGACATTTTCATACACAGGTTGTAGCGTGGCAAAAACCACGCTGATACACTGGTTAGTACGGCCGATTTAAAATGTCATAAGCATAATACACTAAAAGCAAATGAATTACTTAAGGAATAGTCCTGTTTAATTAAATTTTTACGATTAAGATATGACTGTTCAAAGCCAAAACACACTACATTTCACGGTTCAAAATAATCCACATTTCACAAAACTTCAAAAGAAATATTTTGGTAATTAACGGATTAAGGTGTTGATCATTGCAGTTCTGAGTATACTTTTGATATCCAAAATAAAAACACGTTTTAGGGCATTTCACAAATAATTAACCTGCAACTACTTGTTGCAAATATGTCAGATACGACCATACATACTATAATTCTAAACCTATATGATTGGAGATGTCAAAATAGGGTCCTTGGGCCCGTATGCCACAGACCCCCCCCCCCCCCTGCCACGTTTGACAACATGGACATGTTGAAGCTTGTTAGACTCATGTTAATTTAAACAACAGACCTAAATTACAAAGGTATCCTGAAGATATCCAAAAGATATCCTGAAGGTTGCCACATGACTGTCGCATATCAGCAGGTTTTTGAACTGATTACACTTTTCACAAATAGAATTTGACATACACAAAAATCCGTTTTCAATTCTTTCTGAGTTAGTTCATTGCGAAACTGAGATAATATTACAAAATAATAGTCCAAAATCGAAACTCTTTATGTATATTATTCACATGATGGTGTTTTATTTCGGCCAAAGTTGATCTAAGCATAACTAAGGTAGACTCATCCAAATCCAAAATTAACATTGCAATATAAATATAAAGAATGAAAGCGGTTTTTTTTAATATGGTGGAAAAGACAGCATTGCTTCAATTAGATTCGTGAAAGCAAAGTCAATTTTACAATCTCGGAATAAAATAGTGCCCTTGCACTCGTGCCCCTCCAACTTTTGACAAATATATGTGGTACTTTCAGCTCTTGGTAAATGAGATTTTAACAAAATTAGTAGTTAATCTTTAGAATCATCAAGACCAGTGGTCAACAGTCCTAAATCGAAACACAAAATTACCAGAATTCATAAATTGTGTTTAATTTCTACCAAAATGGACCCCCCCTTCAATAGTCTCTTTCTCCTAACTCTAAGCTTTACAAATGGACATGTTGCGACTCTTTAAGACTCACGGTCGCTCAGACATTATTTAGGGAGTGTTTCTGAAAAGTTACTTTTTAGTGATTAATTGTGATTAAAAACTAATCAAATAATGAAATAAATTAATTAAAATACATTAAAATTAAAATTAAAGAACTAAAAGTGAAGCCTGACTGTCGTAAATTCAAACATACTTCAGTGAATATTTCAATGATAATGTCAGGGTTCCATTGAAGTTGATATTCCAAGTTTTGGATTACTTTTATAAGAAATCGGACAATTCAACAGACGCTGAAAGTTTAAACTTAATACCATGAACCATTGCTGAAGCATTTCTGATACGTCGTCTTAACAACCTGTGTAGACATAGTTTCGATTTAATTCCATACAGTTTTAATATCTCCAAATTTTGCCTTATTACCCTTAGTTTTGGTAGTACCAGTAGAAGTAGTGATAGTAGTAGCAGTAGTGTGAGTAGAATCAGTAGCAATAGGGTGTAAATATTTTCTCTTGGTTATTTAACATCCCCCACAACAAGACCTGTTAGTTTCAACTTCACACACTAAACTGTTTCAAAAATATTGCTGTTACACCCTTTTGACAATTCAACAGGAATATTCAACAGGAAAGACATTTAGCGCGCATTTTTTGAAATTATATTTAAGGATTTAGGATAGTATTGACTAAGACCTGATATTAAATCTAAAATTAAACTTTAGCCGTATTCTTCAAGGCAGACTATTGACAAGGCACCAAAATTGACAAGAAAAATTGAAAATTGAAAACTTGACAAGGCACCAAAATTCTGCAAATAGCTTTTAAAACAAAAACTTAGTAAATAAATTTTTTTACAAAGGTGGTCATCTTTTACCATCTAGGAAGCAGAACTGAGTACAATTCTAGCCTAAATGTAAGCAATTAAAAGACCCCATGCCTGAACCCTACCCCCCATAAAAATCAAATGTACAGAAATGTCGCATTTTCTGTTCATTTGATTAGATGACTATAAGAAATGGAAATAGATAAGTTTGTAATTTATATGATGCCTGATCATGCATGTTTACTGAATAATCAAAGATGGCATTCTTTTTGTATTACTCGAGAGCAGGGGCATACCCAGGGGACCAGAGGACAACGCCCCCCAAGATTTTTCTGGCGCATTCATTTTTTTCTCTTTTTTTACCCCTTTTTTAAATAAAGTTGTCATTCTGGTCAATTACTGGGGCCCTTGTCACGTTGCTCCCAAAACCCCCCCCACCCCTAAAAGTTCGATATGCGCTTTTGCTGGAGCGGTTATAAATTGTCAATTTAACAGCAAACTACCGTCAAATACAGTTTTCTTTCACTAGAACTACGAGCCTATTACGCATCGTAGAAAGAATCTTTGGCAGATTTTGCCGTGTGCATGTGCATGGTCTTAGGACGCGTGTCTTCTCTGTCCCTCCCCGGCTTCATACGCAAAGAAGCGACATATAGTAAAGATCTTGCTCAATACATGATTGTTCACAGATTATTTAAGAAGTGGTCCTAGGCGATTCCAAATGGGGCATAAACTTATAAAATCGGCGGTTATATTCTTCAAGCATGATTTGTGATTTCCATCAAAGCTGGTGTTTAGTGGTTCTTACAGTCACTAATCATAGGCAGCACAACAGCGCTGCCCAAGTAAAGAGCCATGTGGCCACGATGTGTTATTATTTTTTAGACCAGGGGACTTCGTAACGAAGGAGTTGTCATAGACACTTTGAAAAGGACTCATTCGATTGGAATAGCCAAAAGTGATTGGAGGGCAACTAACCCCCTCCCACACCCACCATATCCCCTAACACATTCAATCAAAATTTTTAGATAGCCATTTTATTCAACGTAGTTTAAAGATCCGTAAATTACGTCTTTGATGATGACAGCCCCCCCACTTCTAGCCCCCATGTCAAGGATTGTAAGTAATGCCTGAGGGATTAAGAGATCGGAGGGGGCTCTTTGGATTGGTTATCAAAATTTCTTGTGCCCTTTTTATGATCCAGTGATCAGATAGGCCCCCCCCCCAAACCTCGTATTTTCCCGAAATGCATCTGATAAAATTTTGAGATGGCCATTTGTTGTCGTAGAAACTTCGAAAAGGGCTCATTCGATTGGAAATTGAAAGGACCAATGGCCTTTTTATTAGTCAAAAGTGATTAGGGGGCAACAAGCCCCCCACCATGCCCATCAATTCTCAAAACACATCTAATCAAAATTTTGAGATATCCATTTTGTTTAGTGTAGCTGAAAAAAACTAGAAATTATGTCTTTGACAACCCCCATACCTTCTTAAGACCAGAATATAATTTGCACTTTTCTGGAAAAACAACTGTGGATTGTCAGTTTAGTGTACATATATTGATATATATTCCGTAAAGTTTTAAGATTTTTATTTATTAAAGTAGAAAAGGTTAAAACATTTTTAACATATTTTGTTTATTTAAATCAAGCAATAAATAACCGAGTCAAATTCAAAACAAGCAAAAATTAGCATGAATAGGGCTGACAACCCCCATACCTTCTCAAGTCTAGAACATAATTTGCACTTTACTAAAAACAAAATATATTTAAAATGTTTTCAATTTGTTTTTACTTGTTTAAAGTGTTTTTACTAGATATAAGAAAGGGGAAGTCCTCCTTTCACTCTAATTACAGAAAGAGTGTCTGGTGCCCTTTTTAAGAGTAACAAGAGATTGGAGGGCAAGCAGCCCTTCTCTCAAGCCCATTCATTTTTCAAACGCATCCAGTCAAAATTTTGAGACAGCCATTTTGCTCAGCATAGTAAAAAGGTCCAGCAACTACGTCTTTACGGATATTAGGCATGTCAACTTCCCGCAATGATTGCAATTGGCCCATTATGCTTTAAAACTAAATGTTGCTTTAAAATAAATCAAAGGGCATTGTGTTTATGGTTGCCAATAAGACAACTCAGCAATATATCGAGAACGACTGGGGGTATTAAGTTGAAGCTTTTGGGAATACTACTACTACTGCTCTTACAATTTAAATAAATCAAAAGAGTCTAAGTATGTCCAGATTGTCAAAGAGCATAGATTGAATCCTTTGGGAATGATACTAAGTTTTATTTTTCAAGTCAACTTCAGAGGCTATAAAAGTAAATTAAAAAATACTGTTTGTGTCAGGATTAAAAATAGTTGAAGAAGTTTCTCCAAAATACAAATAGCAACCCATACTATTGATTCTTATAGAAGAAAACTGAAAAGATATACAGTATTTTTTTCCATGAAAAAGACTGTGTCATTAAAAAAACGAACAGAAATAAATTAAAAAAATTTTTTTCTATAAGACAAGTATTTCAAAGCAAGGCAAAGAGCTCCATTAAGCCAAGAATGAGCAAAAATAAAGTCAAATAATCTTCCAAGCTTTAAATTAACACAAGTCAGTATCAATAACTAAATGAAACTCAAAACGAACAGATATTACAATCGATAGCCGAATCAAAGTCAAAACGAGCAAAAATTAACACGAGTAAAGCTGATAACCCCTATGCCTTCTCAAGATCAGAACCTAATCTGCGCTTTACTAAAAACAAAATACGTTTTAAATATTTTCACCTTTCTTACTTTTATAAATGAAAAATTATCAAACTCTTAACGAAAAAATGTCAGTATAAGCCAATTTAACTGACAATCCACGGTCATTTGTTTTTTTTTTTTTTTTTTAATTAAAGCGCAAATTGTGTTCTGTTCTTGAGAAGGCATAGGGGTTGTCACCTCTACTCATGTTAATTTTTGCTCGTTTTGAGTTTGTTTCGGCTATCTATTGTGATTTCGGTTGGTTGTGAGTTTTACACCTCAGCAATATATCGAGAACGACTGGGGGTATCAAGTTGAAGCTTTTGGGAACTATTATTACTACCTCTGCTCTTACAATTTAAATAGATAAATAAGAGTATAAGTGTATCCAGGTTGTCAAAGAGCATAGATAGAATATTCTCAGAATGATATTAAATTTTATTTTTCAGGTCAACTTCAGATGCTATAAAATTAAACTAAAAAATATCGTTTGTATCAGGATTAAAAATTGTTGAAAAAGTTTCTCCAACATACAAATAGCAACCTATACTATGGATTTTTATAGACGGAAACTGATAAGACATACAATATTTACACTTTCTGTGAAAAATACTACTTCAATAAAAAACGAACAGAAATTAATTTAAAAAACTTTTTCAACAAGACAAGTTTTTTAAAGAAAAGTAAAAACCTCCATTACGCAAAGAATGAGCAAAAATGAAGTCAAATAATCTTCAAGCGTAAAACTACAACTAATTAATGTCAGTAAATAAATGAAACTCAAAATGAATTAAAATTACGATAAATAGCCGAGTTTGTTCCTCAAAAGGAACAAAAGTTAACATGAATGTGCATTTCACCTTTTTTACTTTCATTGATGAAAAGTTATCAAAACCTTAAGTTTTCAAATTTAATTCATTTAGCAAAACAACTCACATTATAAACAAAACTTCCAGCACTGATGGAAGTTTTGTTCTAAAGTTATTACCACCAGTGCTAGGAGTTTTGTTTATAATGTGAATCGTTATTATTTATTTGATTGTTTATATAATTTTTTTGTTGTGTTTTAGTTGTCGTGGTTTCTTTTCAGTATTGTCTTAAAAAAATATCTTAAATATGTCTTAAATATCTTTTGTCGTTTGTAATTTTTTCCCGTAGAGAAAGGCTCCCGGACGTGGGGCCGAAATATTCGGAGTATTTTTATTTTTTTTTAGTTAAAGTGTAGTTTTATATTCTTTGCTTAATTTTTCGTAAAGAATAATTCAAAACGTGTACAAAAACATCCACAAGGTGGTTGTAACATTGTTCATGATTTTCAATACTTTTAGCATGCTTCAATACAGGAAAGATGCTTAGACAATGTATTATTAAAGCAAAAATTAAACAATAAAAAAAACCTATGGACTTACTTTGAGTATACTTAGAATATTTCTAACGCATACAAAGGGTGTGCTAAACTCATGAAAGAAGAAAAATGCGACAATGACATCACCAATTCCGTGTCGCCAGTTCTAAAAAAAGAAAAAAATTAGCTGCAAAATCTAAAGACAAAATCTACACGAACTGATTGAAGAACAAACAAAATATATACAAGTGAAATAATTAACAAAAAGAGCTAGAGCTCATACGGCACTTGTGACGAGGTCGGAAAAGCCAAGAGCCAAGAGCTCATATGGCATGAGCTCAAGCAAAATTCTAAGAATCAATAGACTGATTTAAAAGGAAAACCACAGGCTTAATGCCGGTCGGGATTTATAATAAGAGCTCTGAGACACGAGGTCCTTCTAAATATCAAAATTCATTAAGATCCGATCACCCACTCGTAAGTTAAAAATACCTCATTTTTTCTAATTTTTCCTCTTCCTTCAGTCCCCCAGATGTTCAAATTGGAGAAAAAGACTTTATCAAGTGAATTTGTGCAGGTCCCACACACGCCTACCAATTTTCATCGTCCTAGAACCTCCAGAAGCACCAAACTCGCCAAAGCACAGGACCCTCCTAACTCCCCCGAAGAGAGCGGATACAGTACAGTTACGTCAATCACGTATGTACGACATTTGCTTATTCTACCCACCAAGTTTCATCCCGATCTCTCCACTCTAAGCGTTTTCTAAGATTTCTGGTTTTCTCCTCCAACTACCCCCAATGTCACCAGATCTGGTCGGCATTTAAAATAAGAGCTCTGAGACATGAGTTCCTTCTATATCAAACATTAAATTTCACTCAGATCCGGTCACCCGTTCTGAAGTTAAAAATACCTCAATTTTTCTAATTTTTCCGAATTAACACCCCCCCCCCGCCTACTCCCCCAAAAAGAGCAGATCCGTTCTAATTAGGTCAATCATGTATCTAGAACTTGTGCTTATTCTTCCCATCAAGTTTCATCCTGATCTCTCCACTCTAAGCATTTTCCAAGATTCCCGGTTTGCAAGATTTCTGTTTCCCCCCTCCAACCCACATGTCCTCGGATCCAATTCGAATTAAAAATGGTGCATCTGAAGCATAAGATCTTTCTATATATCGAGTTTCGTTAAAATCTGATCACCCATTCGTAAGATAAAGATACATCAATTTTCACCTTTTCCAAGATTTCCGGTTCCCCCTCCAACTGTCCCAATATCACCGGACCTGGTCGCGATTTAAAACAAAAGCTCTGAAGCACAATATCCTTCTAAAATATCAAATTTCATTAAGATCTGATCACCCGTTCGTAAGTTACAAATACCTCATTTTTTCTCATTTTCAAATTACCCCCCCCCCCAACTCCCTCAAAGGGAGCAGATCCGGTCTGGTTATGTCAGTCGCTTATCTTGGACTTGTGCTTATTCTTCCCACCAAGTTTCATCCTGATCTCTCCACTCTAAGCCTTTTCCAAGATTTCTGCCGCCCCCCTCAACTCCCCCAATGACACTGGATCCGATCAGGATTTACAACAAGAGATCTGAGTTACGAGGTCCTTCTAAATATGAAATTTCATTAAGATCCGATCATTGCTTCGTAAGTTAAAAATAAATCATTTTTCTAATTTTTCAAAATTGACCCTCCCCCCAACTCTCCAAAAGAGAACGTTATGTCGTTCCGTTTATGTTAATCACGTATCTAGAACTTGTGCTTATTTTCCCCACCAAATTTCATCCCGATCTCTCCACTCTAAGCCTTTTCCAAGATTTTATGTTTCCCCTCCAACTCCCCCCAATGTCACCGTCGGGATTTCGGGATGATCCGGTCGGGATTTAAAACAAAAGCTTTGAGACATGATATCCTTCCAAATATCAAATTTCATAAAGATCCAATCACCCGTTCCTAAGTTAAAAATACCCCATTTTTTCTAATCTTTCCGAATTAACCGTCCCTCCGCTCCCCCCCATATAGTCGAATCGAGGAAACAACTATTTTTAATTTAATCTGGTCTGGTCCCTGATATGCCTGCCAAATTTCATGGTCCTAGCTTATCTGGAAGTGCCTAAACTAGCAAAACCGGGACCGACAGAACGACAGAAATTGCGAACGCTATGTCACTTGAAAATACCAAGTGCCATTAAAAAAGACAATTCCAAACACGTGAAATGAAAAAGAATTGGCTATAAAAAAGAAGATAAACTTAAATTGCGAACTGTTTGAAATATAACACCAATTATTTTTTCCGACCTAATTATCATGACTCTGACAGCTATCAAGGTTAAGCCAACTGAACAATTTTGCAATTTTTTTGTATTATAAAAGGAAACAAAATTAAACTGTACAAGTACCGTAGGAAAACCTCTTAGGTATCATATATAATGTTTAACTTCTGCTTTTTCTTATTTATATCTTATGGAGACGGTTTCACATAATATCACCACTGATATAAAATTCTGTAACTTAAGAGTGTGTTACTGCAGGTGAATTAGAACTCCAGATCCCGAATTACTAAACAGAAATCAACACCACTGAACGCTACAGGATGTAACATTAAACTTGTTGTGAAATACAAAATTTTGTATTAGAAATCCTCTATTTTAGATTTTAGGCAATTCTTAAAAATGAAAACAAAAAATTCCGATTTTGAGGGTTTATACTTGATCTAGCCTCTTTGAGGAGAAGGAGGTCCAAAAAATTTGCGATTAGCCAAATTACTAGGTGTACCGCCAAAATTCCATAGAGTAGATTTTCATTAAAATGAGAAGTTTTCAGGCAGAACTATCCAGCATCTTTAGGTGTGTCTTGGATTGCTGTTCCTCCATTAAATCTCACAAAATGTCACAGGAATTAAAATGTGCATACTAATTTGGGTCTTTAGAAGGTTCAAGCCAGATCTTCTAGCTTATAGAAAATTTACTGTTAAAACGTTCCTACTGTTAAAAGCGACTTTCAATTTTCTGCTTTAATATTATCTTTTTTTTTCATTTTGTTTTTCATTTGAAACGGTAAAAAAAAAATTCTGTTTTTTACCGTTTGACGAATATTAGACCAATTCACACATAAAAACTGGGATTTCGAAGAATGTTATTTAGTTATTCTTGTTCTTCTAGTTAACATACTATTCTAATTGCTCTATTTATTCTCAATTACTCGCTGTTCTTATTAGTAAGTGTTCCTATGAATGATTGGGTTGTAAAGGTTAATCATAAAAGAACAAAAAGACTTGATAGAACAACTCTGTAAATAAAAGGTCAAGTTGGCTTGAGCCTGATAACCATCAAAAAGGAGATTCCTGAGGCTTAAAGAGAATCGTAACTTGTGACTAGGGCTTCAATCCAAGTTGGAGCTGGGCAATTTACTTGATAATTAACCTTTTTCTAAGGATTTTTAAGAATGTTACTTAGTTGTTCTTGTTCTTCTAGTTAACCTACTATTCTACTTGCTCCATTTATTCTCAATTATTCGCTGTTCTTATTACTAAGCGTCCGACGAATGATTGGGTTGTAAAGGTTAATCATAAAGGCTAATTAAAATGTACAGATTAATTTGTGTCTTTAGAAGGTTCAAGTCAGATCTTCTAGATTATAGAAAATTTGCTCACAGGAGCATGGGATCAACTACTTTCTTTTTGTTAGGACACGTCTTTACATTTTCTGATCTGTTATATCTATAATCTGTGATAAAAATTAAAAAGCTAGAGATCACAAGAAAACTCTCTCTTACACATAGACAGAGAGAGAGAGAACGAGAGAGAAAAAGACCTAGAAGGGACAGAAAACAAAGAGATAGAAGGAGAGAGAGAGTATAAGGACCGCAAGAAGGGGGAGAAAGACAGAGAGATAGAAAGAGGGAGAGTTTGGATGAGGATCCAAAGTCGGGTTCTTAGGAATATATCTCTCTCAACCTCGAGTTTAACGGAGCTCAACTGATTGAGCAAATTTATCCCTTAATACTGCATGTTAATGAATTAGAAACATCTTAAATAAATTCTTTTAATATATATCTATTAGTAATTAACATTATTTGATCAATGAAGACTCTGTCAATTTGACAGAATGCTTCATACAATTGCCAACATACCAGATTTTACTATTAATTATAAAATTCAAAGTATTTTCATAAAAACAAACAACATTTAACCGACAATGCGCCAAAACTAGTTTTGTCATCTTTATACTTGATTAAATAAAAAAAAAAACTAATTTTTTTAGCTGAAAGTAAGAAGCGACATTAAAACTTAAAACGAACAGAAATTACTCCGTATATGAAATGAGTTGTCCCCTCCGCAATCCCTCGCTCTTTAAGCTAAAGCTTTTAATTGTTTTAAAAAGTAGAATTGTGGCAAAGAGTCAAACTTTAGCGTAAAGAGCGAGGGATTGCGGAGGGGACAACTCATTTCATATACGGAGTAATTTCTGTTCGTTTTAAGTTTTAATGTCGCTCCTTACTTTCAGCTAAAAAAATTAGTTTTTTTTTTATTTAACTTCTGAACGTTTTTGAATTAATGCATGTTTGGTTTTGGCTCTCCGCACATAAATTATTAAAATGAAATTTGTATATTAATTCTTTTTTTGGCTAAATGGCTTTCTCTTAGTTTCGATCAGACGATTTTGAGAAATAAGGGGTGGAGAAGGAGGCCTAGTTGCCCTCCAATTTTTCGGTTACTTAAAAAGGCAACTAGGACTTTTAATTTTTAACGAACGTTTTTATTAGTAAAAAATATACGTAACTTAAGAATTAACTTACGTAACAAACTTTCATAACCTTATATTTTTATTATGTATACGAGGGGGTTTGTACCCTCGTTAATACCTCGCTCTTTACACAAAATCGTAAGTTTTGTCCCAATTCTTTAAGAATGACCCCTGAATCAGAAAGGCCGTAGAATAAATAGTTGAAATTACTAAAAATACTTTAGCATAAAGAGCAAGGTATTTATCTCCTCCTAAATACCTCGCTCTTTATGCTAAAGTATTTTTAGAACCCCTCATATGCGTAATAATCTCTGTTCGTTTTAAGTTTCAATGCTACTTCTTCCTTTCATTTGAAAAAACGTTTTCATGTTTATTTTTCATTGTTTTCTTATAGTAATGCTAGAGAATCCTGCGCCCTTGTCATTGAATTTTTCTTCCCCCATGACAGATTCCTCGAAGGAAAGATCCTCCAGCATAGCCCCCTCTCCTCAGCCCCACCCCCAAACAAAATAAAATCCCCCTGAAAACGTCTGTACACTTCCCAATAACCATTACTATATGTAAACACTGGTCAAAGTTTGTAACTTGCAGCCCCTCCCCCAGGGATTGTGGGGGAGTAAAGATCCTATTTTCGTTAAGATCCTACGACTTTTAGGGGGTGTTTCCCCTTATTTTCCTAAATAAGGCAAATTTTCTCAGGCTCGTAACTTTTGATGGGTAAGACTAAACTTGATGAAATTTATATATTTAAAATCAGCATTAAAATGCGATTCTTTTGATGTAGCTATTGATATCAAAATTCAATTTTTTAGAGTTTTGGTTACTGTTGAGCCGGGTCGCTCCTTACTACAGTTCTTTACCACGAACTGTTTGATATACAAGGAATACAAAGGTAAACAAAACAGCTAATCTATTCATCAATTCAATATGAAATTCAAAAGAGTTTAACAATTAGGTGACACAATCACACTCATACTTGACAAATACAACATTGTGAAAAATTGGGAACGAAACTACGTCCGTATCTTGCATATGTCATGGGATAATTAGCTGTAGTTTGGAAGCAGGTGCTGCCACTTAGCGAAGGAGTCTGGCTCTTCAAAGGCCAACAAACAATAGTAACTCATATTACAAGAAGAACATAAACGCATCTCCATTGTAGCAAGATCGCTCGCATTGCGAGCGGTATTTTTTTGAAGTCTTCAACCGTTTTTGAAGCTCTCCTATAATGTTCAGAAATCGAGTCAGCGTGGAACATTTTTAAGGACAATGCTCTGACAACATCCACAAAGCTTGTGGCCTCGAAGCGGTGGAAAAAGAAAGAGTGGATAAGCAGACAGAAATTAGATTCAAATGAGTAGAGACGGCGGGCAAGACTAGAGAAGATATGACGCTCTACAGACAGCTGAACGGCCACTGAGCTCGAGCAAGCTGCACAAAAGAAAGACACTGAGCTGACTGGCCAACAGACCATGGTATTCGCAAGCCTAAAAGCAGCGAATGGAGAAATCATATACGATAAGTCAAAAAGTCAATGGGAGAAAGACTTCGATAATCCGCTAAATTAATATTTACCAGGTTGGACTGATTTAGGGCTCGTCACTGCTACTGCAAAAGATACCCACTGCCTCCAGCGGTGCCGGATGTTTGGCTCAAGATACTTCTGTAAAGGACTATATCAACATAGAACGAGTCACCCTGGTTAAGAAAGCTATCTGCTTCCTTTCTCATCACAGTGGTGTACGGCAGCAATGGACTGCGGCACCTGAGCTGTTTAACCGCGTAATCAACCACATCCAAAAGGAGAGACACCGTCTCCAACCTTCCGGGGTCAGCTATTCCAGAAGGACCATATCCGATATTGACTTAGCAGACAATGTAACTGTCTTAATGACAATCTTGACCAACTTAAGCCTACACATAAGCACTCCTCCACAGGTACTAGAGCTGGGCTGCAAATTGATTAGAAGTAAACAAAGGCATAATGCCCATAGATAAGAACGCACCGACGTAACCTTTACTTGTTGAGACTGAGGTACAAGCTGTTGACGTGGTAAAGCAGTTTACAAATTTCATATCAATTATATTCTTAACTGCGACAATTGACGCCGAAATCTCCGCAAGATCAGCCAAGAACAACTCTATATTTGGACGCAAACCGCAAACTAGTCGCCAAACTAAAGCTAAAATTTACACCTCCACAGTCGCATGGATCGTGCCATAATTTTCCGTAACGTGGCCGATAGCTCAGAAAAAGCAACGAAAAGTAAATGCTGTTTAAACTAGGCACCTCCGTCAACCTAAAGGCTTCAAAAGGTACGACAAGATCCGCAACCCTAAGATCCTGACAAATTCAAGCTGGTAAATCTCCCTACTCAAGCAGAAGCCAGTTCCTTAAGGTGGAACGGATTTTAATCCCTAACAAAATGGCAGGCAAAATCCTCAAGGAAAGCCATGCATCAGGTGGACACATGTAATAAACCTAGGTCTCCTCAACCGCAATAAGTCAAACGAGGCTCCATCCCTAGTCCTAGACAGAACATCTGGAGAAGACTGACTGCGCTGTCGACTAGTTCCCTCTACACTCACGACCCTGATGAGCAAGAGCGTTAAGTCAAGCAAGCTAAGTCTTTAAGGTGTCGGAAAAGATAAATTAATGCTATCATTCACACACGAGAGTACAACACACTGGGCCTTATTTAAAGACATATCTGTTGTATTAGTTTCTTAATAAATGTTATCAAGTATGCCCCCTGCTTTGCAACACAGAAAGAAAATGATACATTCCACTAGAAAGAACAAATCATCCACATATTTCCTGGGTATCTTACTGCCAATTGGTTGACCAAACAAGCAATAAAATTGTCACCAAAAGGGTGATACTGATCACTGCCTTCACTGATCACTACTGCTACTTCGCTAGCAAATGAGCAATACTTGCAGAGGAATCAGATCTTTCTGATCTGATTCTTTCAGCAAATATGTTTACTTCCAATTCACACCTAGTTTTGGGTCAGAGTTTTTAACATAGACTGAAATCTGATTGAAAGATTAATAAACTCAAGAATAACTCAAGATTAGGCAATTTCTAAGCGTATGAGCGATAAACCAATCCAACATTTGAGCTTTTTTAGAGGCAACCAATATTTACAAAATAAAATAATAAAGTACAGAAAATAAGAAAATACAAAATAACACCAATATTCAAGAAACAGAATAATAAAATAGAGAACTTTCAACGATCTATACTTTTTTACATTCTCAGGAAAAAATTACATTAAGACCACAGCCGCTTTTGGAATCTTAAAATAAACCCCACAAAGGGGAGGGGATAGCGATGAGAGAGTGAAGCTGAAATACACATTAACGTTTTATATAAAAATACAAGAAGTTTTAGAAAGCAGAAGAGGAAAGGGGAGACGTGGCTTACCTAGCAAGTAGACAATAACAACCCTTACCAATATAACGAGTACTCCCGTAGATGCAATAAACAAATGATGGGCGATCATCAGGCCATTAGTTTTCAGAAATCCACAAAGTTTATGTGAAAACGTGCCAGGTTGTTCATAGTAGTAGTACATTGACCAAACATCGTAGGCAAAATAGGGCATTGAGAAAGCAGTGTACAAATTAATCAGGGGGTGTTGGTGCCTGAGAATGTCATCATAGCAACTGAAGATGACAATTAATGCGGCTACAGATGCCATAGTAGCTTGTAGTGAAGAAACAATTCTGAAAATAAAGAGGATATTAGAATGATTGCCTTTACAAAGAAGAAACAGCGAACCTAGTTATCAATAAACCACAAGACTAGAAAGAAAACAAATGTGTGTCCTCATCCGACCATTTTAATCTGTCATACTAATTCGTAATTTTCAATGCAATATCATCTACTTTTAAACTTAAAAACTCAATATAAAGAAAAAAGAAAAAAATAGTTTAGTGATTACACAAAAATGAAAAAAATTCAACTGAAAGTTAGGAGCAACAATAAAACTTTCTTACGTTAAAGTTTTTTAGCGCTTTAAAAAAGTTTCTTATTGCAATCAAACGACCCTTGGGTTTCAGGTGTCGGTCTTCAAGGATCGTGCCAAATAATCAAACTTTAGCACAAAGAGCGAGGGTTAAAGAAGAGTCAGCCACCTCATATATGAAAAATTTTCGTTTAATAAGTTTTAATGTTGCTCCTTACTTTCAGTTGAAAAAACTTGTTTTCTTCAATTTTGATTGTTTTTCATTTCATACCAGAAGATCTGTCATTTTGTGAAATTTTCAGTGCGTTTCCCAATAACAAATGATATATGCAAACAATGGGCAAATCGCATAATTATAACCCTTTCCTCCCCCGTTTACAATTTCCCCTGAAAAATATCCCCCATAAACTTCCTTCCCCAGAAAATTCTCCTAAAAAAAGTCTGTATGTAAACAATGACAAACTGCATAACTTCCACCCCTTTCCCATGGGATGGTGGGGAGGGACTCCTGTCATTTTCCGAGGCATAGTTATCGGACCTTCGATTGTGTTATACTGAATCAACTGGCCAATTGGGCCCAATATCAATTACATTTGGGTCGAGTCGCTCCTTAATTATATTTCATTATCACGAACTGTTAGATGAAAAACCAAAAAAAAAGAACGAAAAAAACAAGTTTTTTCCAATGAAAGTAAGGAGGAACATTAAAACTTGAACCAAACGGAAATTATTCCGTATCCTAAGGAGGGGAGGGGGGCTTCCCCTCCAAAATCCTTCGCTCTTCACACTAAAGGCTTAAAGTTTTTTTGTTTAAATACTTCTAATTCAAATTCATCAGTCCCTATGTTTGAGCAGTCTTACGAAAAGAAACGTGACATAAAGTTAAACTTTAGCGTAAAGAGCGATAGACTGAGGAGAGGACAGACCCCTCATATACGGAGTGATTTCTGTTCATTTTAAGTTTTATTGTTGCTCCTTACTTTCAGTCGAAAAAAACTTGTTTTTTCATATTTAATCTCAGATCATTTTTCAAATCATGCCAGAAAATCCCCTTCCCTTCCCTCCTCTTATTGTTATAAATTTCCCATCGGAAATTCCCCCCAGAAACTTTCCTCCACACAGAAAATTCTTCCTGCGGAATCCCCCCCCCCCAAAAAAAAGAAAATTCCATATATTCCCAAACAACAAAAACTATATGTGAACAATATGCGTGACAATAGGGTTACCAAAAAATTTTGATCAGATGTCTTTGGGAATAATGGGACGTGGGAGGGGCTAGAAAACTTTTGATTTCGAGTTTTTGAGTTGAAAGGCACAAGAACTTTTGATTTCTGCCTGAATGAGCCCTCTCCCGAAATTATAACATCATTGGATTGATACAATCACGCCTGGAAAAGAAACAAACAAATAAATACGCATCCGTGGTCTTTCTTCTTGCAAAAAAAGCAACGAAAAACAAAACATTCTAGGTTTTTGTAGACAAGAGCTTAAAACCTATACAGAAGGATTCTCTGATACGCTGTATCTATTGGTTTGATTTTCATTCAGATCGCTTGACTTTTAGGAGGTGTTTCGCCCGTTTTTCGAAATTCAGGTAAATTTTTTGAGGCTCGTAGCTTTTGACGTGTAGCATTAAACTTAAATGTTTGGAATTAACATAAAAAAGACGATTCTTTTGGTGAATCCATCGTTATCAAAATTCTTTTTTAAAGAGTTTTTGGGTTGCTATTAGGCCGAGTCACTCCTTACAGAATATATAACAACATATATTATATTTTTTTATATCTATAGCATTGAAAAATAAAAGCAACTACGGTGAGGTAAAATCTTATATTGCTGAGAATTCCAGGAATTAATATAATTATATATCAAATATTCAGTTTATTTTCATTAGTTCTTTTATGTTATCTTGATCATTGTAGTGAGATATTTTTTATTTATCATCGATGCTTTGAAAAACTAAAACACACTGTTCAAAATACGTATAGTTTTCAATAAACGCAAATGCCACAACGGGCTTTCGAACTTTTACAGTTATGAGAATGGGAAAGGGTAGTAGCCAAACTCTTAATGTTGTAATTTTTGTTCATTTTAAGTTTGACCTGAACATCCAATTTAACTTTTACTCGTTTTAAGATTATTCATCAATATCAGATTCTATTATCTTTATGTTTCTATGATTATTTATTATTAATTTCTATTCGCTTTGATTTACATTTATTTTTTAAAAGTAATTTCTTGTCGTTTTGAGTTTGAATTATGATAGACTTCATTTCTGCTGGCCTCGAGTTTAATTTGGATCTTTACTTTTCTATAAACTTCTTTTTATGGGGAAGTAATTATTAATTAATCACCAAAAAAGTAAGCACGTGGTACTTGTGTTTTTCTACAATTTTTTATTAGGACGGTAGGGATACGTTTCATATTTCCAGACAAAATTTAACCTCTATTTGTGCGTCTTCTCCATTAGTATCTTTATTTTCTGGGTAAGTTCATATTTTTTTTCATGTTTTATGTTTAAATTTTGACTTAACTTCAACTTTTTAGTTCTAGAAAAAGGCTTTAAAAAAAGAACTGAAAGGGAAAAAAACAAGAGTAAAATTTAACCGTCAAAACGGTTATAAACAAATAGAAACAACAGACAATGTAAACAAAATACCTGACAAATAAAATTAAAGTTAAAGGGGTAAACAAGTTTCTTAGCATTATTATGTGATAGCTTAATTATGAGCAACAGTTTAAAAAAAAGTTTCAGCAAAGAAAAAAGAATTTGAAGGAAGGTTGTATATTTAGTTTGGGTGAAAGCAAGCATGTACAGAAGTTTTTTTCCGAAAAATGGTTTGATAAATCGAAAAAAAAGTGTAATAGACTTAAGGGAAATTTTTGTGTCAGAAGGGGGGGGGGGCATTCCTTGCGCGCATGAATGGATAGATGGAAGTCTGCTATAAATTAGCCAAAGCCTTTTGCGGTAACGCTGTTACTTTAGCTCTGATAAAAAGAAGACAGACTACTTTTTTAATACATCCAAAACATTTGCATCTAAGGTCTCTTCCAAATCGCCTTCCTTGATTTGATACTAACATAATATTGCTTATGTTCTCTATAGTGTCAGTTAATGGGGTAGGAGGATTCATTCATTCTATTTTAGCAAGCGGTCTATTTTCTTATAAGCGATTCAGCTGTGATAATTTAAAGTGTGACATGCGCAATCTTTGTAACTTTTCAGGAGAGCCAAAAAAACAACAACAAAAAAACACAAAAACCTTTGTCAACTGTGGCCACTCTGAAGGATGAAATTAATGAAGATAAAGGGAACACATTCTAAACCAACTTTTTATGCTCTTTTCAGTAATTAATTTTAAATACTCAGTAATTAATTTTAAAATACAAAATTATTCCATTTAATGGTTTATGTCTCCTTTTTCAGATAGTCCTCTCATGTCAAAAGTATTCTGATTGCATTCGAAATTAATCCATTTTCGGCATATGTCTTCTTTTTTTGAAAAAAAACCTTCTTTTGTCAAAACTAGCGTAAGTCTCTTTTTTATCTTCATAACGGTAGAATTCATCGAGCCGTGTTTACCAACGACACGTACAAAACTCATTTTCGATCAAAATGGCATATGTAGCACTTTGAATTATCACAGCCGAATTGATGCATGGAACATTTTTCTTCCGCAATGTGGACAAGATTAACCGCTGTTGCTAGTTTCAAATTCATTTATTTTACACTGTATTTTTTACATTGTGGAGGCTAAAAGAGCACACTTTTTCATGACACTTCAAATTTGTTTTATCAGGAAGAAAAAGTTTATAATATAAATAGGCTGTTGCTAAGCTTCATTCTCAGGTCCTTACCTTTTTTCTGAAAAACAAAGAATTTTACACAGTTGATAGCATTAATTGTAATTGTTGTTTTAATCAGCCACCAAATACCAAGTATTGAAAAAACACAAATGAGCCATTAACTTATGTGTTTTTTATGTCGCTTTACAAAATTACTATGGTATTTACCAGTGGCGTCGTTTGAAAGGGACAGGGGGGGGGGCAGTTGCCTCCTCCCCCAATAATTCGGAAAAAAACTTTTTTTATTACTTAACTTTAAAACTATTCCTCGTTTGATGCGTATGCATTGTTTATTTATGCATTTTATAATTTATTTAAATTAACCGACTAAAGTCTTTGCTAAATAGTAACCTTTCTTTACTACCTCTTGAAAAAAAAAATGTCCTATTGAAGACTTAGGGCAGGCACATGCCACCTATACTTTTTGTTCATTGGGTGTTCAGTTTCCATTGTAAAATAATTTTTCAAAACAAGTTTTCAGACATCTTGAAAACAGATTTAGGCTTGTGCATTTCACCATTGTTCTAACACACCCTCCCCCTGAAGGGTATCCCACGCCCCTTGAGTTTCCAGATACGGACCCCTCTTGCCCCACCCTCAAATAAAAATGCTGAGCTACATTCTTGATATTTACAGTCTAAAAACAAAAATCAAATCAAAGAATCATTTAGGCTAACCTCTGCTGTAAGCTTTTCAGCTTTAAATGAAGCAATTTGGCTGTGGTCTAACTTTTTTTTCTTTGCAACAGCAACAATAAAACTATTTAGTTTCTCCATTTAGAGTTTCTAATTCATAACTCATTAGTTTTCAACTAATATAAAAGGTGCCATGTAGTTAAACATATGATAAATGCTTACAAATAAATAAGTACAAACAGGTGAGACTCTGAGGCGAGGGGAAGGGGACTCGAAGGGTCTTTCCAGAAATGCAAGATGGGTAAATAATACGAAAATCCCGTTAGAAATATAGTACAGAGCAATAGCTTCAAAACTAGCTGTACCTTCAAAGCCAGTTTTGAAAAAGTAAAACTAAAGATAGAACCAAAGAAAAAACGAAAAAGGAGAGAAAAAAGAGAAATAGAGAGACTAATTTCATGTAATTCCATGCTAATGGTTTATGCAGTGGCGGTTCTGGCCTCTCTTGCACCCAGAAAAAAATGTTAATTAGCAAAATTTTTCGGCCAAATTTAAGCAAAATTTCACTTATTAAAAAAATTTTTCTTTTATTAACAAAATTGTTCACTTGCATAAATACGACTTACTTTATATGGGAAAAAATATAGAAAGAAAATTCTAAATTTCGGATTTAGTTTGCTTATACTTACTGCCAACCATGCCCTCTACTTTATTTAAATAAAGTAAACTTTCAAAAATCAGAAAATTACTATGAATGTTATAATATTTGCTTGAAATTTTGCGTCTCTAATATGTCTGTGCCCATGACAAATGACCCATTTTGCCCCTCCCCCTAAAACCACCACTGAGTTTATGACGGTGAAGCTTTTTTGAATGTTGGTTTCACATTGGCTAAGCAGGCCTTTCAAACTGGTTCACTTAATGTCGCTCAGCCCCATAAAGCTCTGTAGCGTAAGCCAATTAAGCTGCAAAGTATAAAACTTTCATCTTAAGATCCGTAACGTAAGCAACACAGAAAATCAAAAATGATTTGAATTATTTAAATTGAACAAATATGTTTAAATTATCTAATGATACTTTTTGAGGGCAAGGCTCAACAAGTCGATCTTACCCAGCCACCAGCGTAAGCTATTTTCCTTAAAATTTTTGCTCCTCTTCGCCCAGGAAGACAGCCAACAGAGCGAAGTCTTCGTCGCTGCTGTGGACAGTAAACTCCATCTGATTGTATCTATTTCGCCAGAGTCTTTCCTTTTGCTAGTTAAAAGCATTTTATAGAAAATGTTTCTTAGTCATTCTGTTTTAGAGTTATACATTTACAACAGAATCAGAGTTTATGTAAGTATCAGCGACATCAGCAAAACTTCAAGGTGAGAGCAATTTAGCAAAGCATTGTAACATAAGCGACTTTGCTTTGGCTGGGTTGCCACTCCTAGCTATTTATCACTATTTCTAGTAATTTTTTATGCTGCATAAACAAGAAAATCAATAAATCAGCCCTTGAATCACTATAATATTGAAGAAAATCACTAAAATCAGTAAAAAGTGAATTTGCACCCAATCACTTATCCTAACTAAAACTTTAACCCAAAATTAAGAACAAACAAATTTCGTGCTACAAATCACATTTTTTATGACCAATACTACCATCTAATTTTAAATGGCCCAAAGTATATATTCTCAGTGGACCATCGACCGATAATCTTAAAAATTCCAAAAACTCCCAATGACTGACACTTATTTATCGATAATGATAAAAAAAAAGTCCATAAGACAGAGCTGATGAAACAGAAGGTCACTGGTGCCAGTTACATTACCTGACATGTCATTTCATTTTACGACGGCTGTTTAGTTCCCTAGCCATAATTAGTTTCTCACTTTTCCATTGGGAGAAATATTAGAAAAAAAAAAAAAAAAAAAAAAAAAAAAAAAAAAAAAAAAAAAAAAAAAAAAAAAAAACAAGAACTGGAAGTGTGATTTAGTTGGTTTTGACTTAATATTAAAGTTTTTCTATAAATTCTACTCCCATTACATACTAAAAATATACTACAAAATAAGATAAATTATCAATAGAGAATGTTCATGGTATAGGCTACCTTTCTTTTCTTTTTCTATCATCAACGACAAATTTCAACAAAAGATAAAAAGGTCTTATTTTTACTTCAAATATACTTGAATAGAAACACAAACACAAAAAGAAGGTAATGAGATATTGTCTTTTTCTTCTTCTTTACTAGTACTCTATAAGCGGAACTAGATAAAAAAAAACTGAAGCTTCCAATAAAAAGAGTAAACTTTATTGCTATGACAATGTCTAGACAGAGAAAAAAAAATCATCTAAGACTTACGAGGCCAACTATTAATTGCTGTTACTTTTCCATTCCGTTCTAACACTAGAATTAACGAGAAAAATTTATACAACCACATCTGACACTGGTCAATTCTAGGAAATTGGCCCTAGGATTTTTGCAATTGGCCCCTCTGCAATATGACGAACACTGCAGTCATTTTTCTAGTTTGTTCAAATACAAAATCGAAAATTCCATAGGTCAAGCTGGCCAAACAATGCTTGTCGTAACCAACAAAGCGGCAAATTCTTGTAATTACTATAAATTATAGTCACAATTATTAAAAAAGTTTGACTATTTATGGAGGGTGGAGGGGGAAGCCCCCATTTATATACGTGCCATTTTCCTCCATCTACAAGAATCTTTATAAAAGTGATGTTTTCCCTCTATGATTATCTTAGAAGCTTTCAATATACGTTGTTTAACTCACAGATTTTATTTTTTTTTTGGTAATCTTTGATTGTAATCACAAATTCAGATTTGTTAGAGCCCACAATGACCACTTAAGAAGGAAATAATATCAATAATTAGGGTGCTGGATGTTATTCTCTTTACTGAAATTATATTCAGCACAGAAAAAAACTATTCAATATTAAACAGGGGTATGTATTTATAGGGAGTATAAGAGGATTATCCATCCAAGACAAATTGTGAATAATATTTTTTTTTGTGTTTGAAGCCCCATACTATCGATACAAATATTCTGTTAAGCCCCCAAAAATTGATAAAATGAACCAAGGACTTTTCTTAAGGATAAAGCAGTTAAATTAGCTGACCAATAATCTAAGAGTCCTTTGACCAGTTTTATCAAAACATTTTATACGAATGTTTGACCTTCAACTCGTGAATTAACACATGATTTTGATGCATCAATCCTTCTTATTTACTTCCCATAATGTTTGGGTACTTACAGGCTGCTAACTTTATAAGACTGGCATTGTGACAACTTCGTATACTTCATCAGGCAAGAACCAGCACTGAGGAAACTAACAACATAGAAGAATGTGCCAAACATAGAGATCAAAAATTGTTCAGGATATCCCAAGCCATAGTGATCGAACTTCGGTAATGGTTTCATCATTGACTAGATGTTACCTGAAAAAAAGATACTCACACTAGAAGTATTTATGGAAGACTAGCCTACAAGGAGGAGGTTAGCTTCTAAAGTTGGTTAAGGCTGTTTTTGACGCCTTTCACAGTGCGGATATGCTTATGACGGTTTTTCCAAGTACTTATGAGTTTCAAACACAGCCAATCTGTAAGCTTTAAACTGCTGGGAACAGGGAGCTCGAGTACTTGTACTTCCCATGAGCCAATCAAAATTTGTACAATTTTATTAAATGTATTATGAATCTTGTATTATGTATCATGATAAGTGTATTATGTGCATTATGAATTTGAACATATGCAGTTAAAAGCCAAGGAGCCCAGGTACTTTTTATGAAGAAGACGAAGACAGCAAAATCTTTCAGTTAAAGGTACTTCAGCTACAACTCATAGCAGCAATGGGTCACCTCCTCTTGGCTCAGTTAAAATTACTGTTCTTTGCTTTAACAGAAAAGTAATCTTACCCATCATAGCATTAAAATTGATCTTTTGCCAAATGTAAGGGATTCTGTTTACTTGTTTCTAGGAGTCAATATATCCAAAAGTGAAAATTTTGGACTTGAATAATTTTATTATTACACACTCCAAATAGTTAATTTATTCACTGTAATTCTAATTTTGATCACTTACCTTCAAGAGCGAGTATCTCAAAAGTAAAACTTGTGAACTTGATTTATTTTAGTAGTAAGCCCTCCATTTAGTCACTCAACCTTAAAATTTGGGTCACTAAACTTCAATGTTGGTCACTAATTTTACCTCTAATTGTAGACACTTAACTTTAGAGGCAGTGTTTCAAAAATCAAACTTCTATACGGAGCCTTCTAATTGCAAACCAATTTCTGTACTAAACAAAGACCTGTATTACTAACTGATAAGATATTTTTTTATGGCTGCTATTATTACTTTTTCTGCAATTTACAAAAAGCAAATAACCAATTATTTACATTACAAGACAGTTTTACTTTTCTGAAGAAAACGATGAATTGGTTGTGAAACAGAAGTAGGGGAAGCATAACTTATTTGACTCCCTTAACACCCTTGTTTGGCCTTAAGAGCATAACTCCTCAATTTGGTTATTAATATATATTAAGTATGAACATGAAGGTTGAATAAAAAATTACAGAAGAAAGGTTACTGAAACGATCCCTTATTTTAATTAAGTATGACTATACTTATATTAAGTATGAACATGAAGGTTGAATAAAAAATTACAGAAGAAAGGTTACTGAAACGATCCCTTATTTTTTTATCTTCTATATTTCCGAAAGCACTTGAGGCTCCAAATCACTTTCCTCTTATTTGCCATGTGTACAGTTTAATTAATAAATATAGAATTACAATTACAAAAAGGTTTGATCATATTTAGAATTTTTTTTTTTCAATTTTACACATTACCAAGCAATAAAAAAACACCAATATAATCCCTACCTCATTGAACCAAAAAAAAAAAAAAAAAAAAAAAAAAAAAAAAATCGACAAGCATCTATTTCTTTATAGGGTTACTAAAGAGAGGAATACCCTGCCATCAAATGTAATGGGCTTATTCAAAATGCAAGAATTCCAGTATAGGTTGTAAGCAAATACTTTTAGGAAAATTAGGTTATTACCAGGGTAAGCAGTCCTGATATGTTATTATTTACTCGTTATTTGTTCGAATATTTCGTTTTCTCTTTTTTTTCACACTCCTTATTTTGTTTTGCTGTTTGTGTTGCAGTAAGTGGCCTCACTTTATAAGAGACAACCACATAGCTAAACTGGAATTGTGATTCAATCAGCAAAAAAAAAATATATATATATATGTATAGACGTCTTGCTAAACTGAAGTAGATCTTGGCACTCCTATGAAATTTCTTCCATAAGGGGGTGTAAGTCCAACACTCCTTCTAATTCTTACAAACAACATTAAGTTTTCTTTTTGTTTTTTTTTTATCAGCTATATATCCGTGGTTTAGGTATCCAACTTTACAAGAGATGTTAAATAAATCTCCTATATCATTTAATCTATAGTCTCCACAGGTTAAGGCAAATCAGTTTCCTGTGTTTTTACAAAATCACATTCCAAAAACTTCTGAAACCTTACGAGTACAAACTCTGCAAATGTTGATGGTACTGTCACAAACTAATGCTAATAAGGAAGAAAAGACCGAAGCCTCCCACACACATAACGCACCATATTAAAACTAAGAGTCAGTGTTGGACTTAATCCACTGCTTGGATTTCCATGATTAACCTCAGCCTATTTATTCAGAATCATTGTTAGAATCATCAGGATCTATCAAGATAGATTTTAGCAGGAAAACTAAGGCTAGGTTCGGTCTTAGTTGTTCAATCAGCTATGAGTGCTTAGAGATTACATGTAACACCAAGATTCCCAGAATTTCTAAGAATTCAAGGGTATTTGGAAATGAAATGCGTACCTGAATAAATCAGGAGATGCTTTGTGTGTCAGAGTATTCAAATTATCAGTAACAACTTGTGAATGACTTCGTGGATTCGATTGAAATTTTTGAGGAGTATTTGGGGCAATTTAATCTCAAATTTCTACTTGTAAGAGGAAGAAGGGGTAAATAGAGAAATACTAAACTTATCCAGATCATACAAATAACCTATCTGGACAATCTCAGGAACAGCTTGAGGGAAAGAATTGAAACTTCCAGTTAAAGCAGGGGAAGGACAGAGGGAGGGTGGGGCAAAAATAATTTAGATGTTGCGCTGGATGGAACGGACGGGCTCATTAGTTTTTCTCTCCAATCTCTTATAGATGGACAAGCTCCTATGGGACTTACAATCTATGCATGTTTAAGTAGCAATACAAATCAAAAGTTGCTACATCTTGTCATGTTATCAAAATGGCATATCCATATAATCCCAGAAAAGGCTCGATGATAAAGAAAATTTAGACTTTCAGGAACTATTAAGAGAGGAGGGGGGTCGAATAGATACTGAATTATGAGTTAGAGGGAGAGGAGAGAGCTCCATACTATCGAAACAATATATTAACAACAGCTTAGGTGACGGAGTTAAGAATTCCAGATAGTGTAGGGAAATAAAAGGGGAAAGGCAGGAGACATAAAATTCTGTTTCGAGTGATGAAAGGGGATGTTTCCAGGTGATCAAAACAATGTATGTGTAATACCCTTGAAGCAGCTTTGAGGATTAAGATTGAACAATCAAAAAGATTTTATCGAAGAGCAAGAAGCCATTGAATGAGGAAAGAGGTAAATAGCAACGAATACCACGTTGCCTTTCCATCATAAACAACAAATAATAAATAGAACAATAGGTATTTTTTCCGTAACACAATCCCAAACTTTAAATGAATATTTCGACCGTATGTCCAGGGGCCGTCTTCAGAGCAAAATACTATTAAAGAAACTTACAGTAAAAACGACTATTAAAAAAAAAAAATTAAACAGTCCTAGCATCCTTACTTCAACGAAGTTCAACCAGGACCAGGATATCAAAAAGGAGCGAGCCAGTTCAATTAAATGAATCAGATGTTTAAGGTGATTTTAAATGTATAATTTTCATCAAATTTAGTCTTACCCATCAAAAGTTATGAGCCTGAGAAAATTTATCTTATTTTCGAAAAAAAGGAGGATACACCCCTTAAGAATAATAGAATCTTAATGAAAATAATATCATTACAATAAGCGTATCAGAGAACCCTACTGTAGAAGTTTCAAGCTCCTATCTGCAAAAACGTGGAATTTTGTATTTTTTGCCAGAAGACAGATCAGAAGAAGTCTTAATTTGTTTATATGTATTTTTTTCCCAGGGGTGATCATATCGATCCAGTGGTCCTCGAATGTCGTGAAAGGGCTCATTCTAGCGGAAATTAAAAGTTCTAGTGCCCTTTTTAAGTGATCAAAAGAATTGGAGGGCAACTAGGCCTCCTCCCACGCTCATTTTTTCCCAATGTCATCAGATCAAAATTTCAAGATAGCCATTTTGTTCAGCGTAGTCAAAAAATCTAATAACTATGTCTTTGAGGACGACTTAATCCCCCACAGACCCGGGGGAAGGGCTGCAAGTTATGAACTCTGCCCATTGTTTACATATAGTATTGATTATTGAGAAGTATACGGACGTTTTCAGGGAGATTTTTTATGGTAGTGGGGAACAGGTTACGTGAGAGGATCTTTCAATGGAGGAATTTATCAGGGGAGAAGAGAATTTCCCTGATTGGGGGGCGCGATTCTCCAGCGTTATATAAAAACAATGAGAAATTAAATAAAATAAACATGTTCTTTCAACTGAAAGTAAGGAATAATATTAAAACTTAACGAAGAGAAATTTATATGTATATGAGAGGGTTCGTCCCCTCCTCAATACCTCGCTCTTTACGCTAAATCATTTTTAGTAATTTCAAAAGAGCCATTTTTTTCTGATTAAACGGCCTTTGTGATTCAGGGGTCATTCTTAAAAAATTGGAACAAAATTCGAACTTTAGTGTAAAGAGCGAGGTATTGACGAAGGGGCGAACCATCACATAACCGTAATAAAAATATACAAATATAGAAGTTTATTGCGTAAGTTCATTTGTAAGTTACGTATATTTATTCCTAATAAAAAAACGTTCTTAAAATAAAATTAAAAGTTCTAGTGGACTTATTAAGTAACCAAAAAAAATGGAGGGCAACTAGGCCTCCTCCCCACCCCTTTTTTCTCAAAATCGTCCGATCAAAACTTTGAGAAAGCCATTTAGCCAAAAAAAAAAGGAAAATTAGTATGCAAATTTCATTTTAATTATTCATGTACAGTGAGCTAAAATCAAAACCTGCATTAATTTAAAAACATTCAGAAATTAAATAGAAAAAAAACAAGTTTTTTCAACTGAAAGTAAGGAGCAACATTAAAACTTAGAATGAACAGAAATTTTACGTATATGAGGGGTTTCGTAGCCTCCTCAATACCTCGCTCTTTACGCTTAAGTGTTTTTAGCAGTTTCAAAAGAGCTATTTATTCTAATTAAACAGCCTTTGTGATTAAGGAGTAATTCTTAAAGAATTGGAACAAAATAAAACTTTAGTGTAGAGAGCGAGGTACTGGCAAGGGGGAGAACCCCTCATATACGTAGTAAAAATATACGAATATAGAAGTTCGTTACGTAAGTTATTTTGTAAGTTATGCATACTTATTACTAGTAAAAACGTTCGTAAATAAAAAGAAAAGTTCTAGTGGCCTTTTTAAGTTATCAAAAAAATGGGAGGGCAACTTAGGCTCCCCTTTCCCACCCCTTTTTTCTCAAAACCATCCGATCGAAAAATTGAGAAAGCCATTTAGCCAAAAAAAAAGAAATTAAAAGGCATATTTCGTTTTAGTTATTCATGTACGTTGAGCCAAAACCAAAACATGCATTAATGCAAAAACGTTCGGAAATTAAATCATAAAAAAAGAGTTTTTAACTGACAGTAAGGAGCGACATCAAAACTTAAAATCAAAAGAAATTATTCCGTATATGAAAGGGGCTGTCCCCTCCTCAATGCCCTGTTCTTTACGGTGAAGTTTCCCTCTTTCTCACAGCTTTACTTTTTAAAACAATAAAAAACTTTAACGTAAAGAGCAGGGCAATGAGGAGGGGACATCCCCTTTTATATACGGAATAATTTCTGTTCATTTTAAGTTTTATGTTGCTCCTTACTTTCAGTTAAAAAAAACTTGTTTTTTGTTAGCTTAATCTATAGGTAAAGCAAGGTGATTCAATGCATTTCAGTCAAACGAAATAAAAATAATTTAATACATGCTTTCAGCGCTAATCTTGCCTTTTTGGCAGCTAACCTCAAGGGCCTTTTTGTAGCTGGTTCACTAGTATTGTCTACTGGTTTTATAGTATATTTTGTTAAATCATTTTTAATTAAATTTAATTTGGACATAGGGTCAATATATTTATTTTGAGTTTGAAATTCTACTGTCTTACAGAAAAAAAAAAAAAATCATATTGTTGTTTGTTATTAATCAGGGGAGAGGGCAGAGGTGATGGGTCATCGTTTTTAGTCTTCAATGTGTTTCAAATATTTAGCAGTTTTAACCCAATTTTGGACTAGAATCTGTTCCAAATGAAGTAGGAGTGTAGACAAACAGAAAACACTAGTAGGTTACCTGGGTTATGAAAATAGCATATCTAGTTGTGTCAGTAGAAGCTTGGCACACTTTTTTACATGGGAGGAGAAGGGGCCAATCAAAAAGCTACCGCATATAGATAGGATACGACATTAGACTTTATAGTCCCTACCGGCAGTGCTGATCTCCGTTTCTCTGCCCTTCAGCCAGGAAGTGCAATGGGGGGTTGGGGGCCAGCCATCCTGTGCTTTCGCACACCCTTCCTGTTTATCTTCCCCAGATTTCTCCAGGTACCCATTTAGAGCTGGGTCGACTATAGACTACTTAGGCTATTTTATTCGACTATTTAGAGCTGGACCGCACATAGAGGTTATCAAAAAATCTAAAACATCCCATGATCAAGTTTTGAGAATGAAACTGAAACTTTTAAAGTATTGGAAGGGCGAGCAGCAAAGGGATTTTAGTCTTTTATGTTCAAATGGAGGAGATGTTTAGGCTAACAAAAAGTCCCGTTTCTTAAAAAATCAATGTGATGAGATCCTACATTTTTGACAGAAAATGATCGTAATGACAATTGATCAACTTGATCTTAGTTCTTGGGCCGTATCTTTGTGCAAACATCAATCTTCATTCTCCTCTGATCAGTGGTCTAAGGAATTCAATGACATTGTCATCAATATTTTTTCTTCAATATTCTATTTGGCAGTGAGTGTAAGATCTTTGTAAATTTGATGAAAAAAAGGGGCAATGTGTAGAAAGGCCAAACTCATGTTTTTGGCAATTTAAGATTTTTTAGGTTTGACCAGTTTTAGTATGCTTAATTACTACTCGTTTCAGGATTTATTTAATCATCTATGTCATTAACTATTATTTTTATGCTTGATGTGATGATTCATGTCAACATCTGGCTATTTTTAGTTTAAATTACGATAGAGCTTCATTTTTACTCCTCTTACGTTTTAACATGTATGTGTACTTTTCTTTGACAAACATCTTTTTCTGAAAGGTCTTTAAAAATAATTTCTGATTGATTTGGATTTCTATTTGGTTATGATTATGTTTGATTTGATTATAATTATTGCATATTTTTTTGAATAATTCAAAACCAATGTTTACCATGGTTCTTGAGATAATCTTTCGGTTTGACAGCAATTCCTAGATAAATGCTTAAGACAAGCCTCCTGTTAGATGTTCAAAAGATTATATAAATGTAATAAGACGAATAGCATATCAGATGTTTCACTTCTTCTAACAACTTAGTTTTTGAATTCTTTTATTTGAGACTTTAATGTGAGCATATGATTGGTGTGGTGTAAAGAAAAAAAAAGGTGGCATTTGACCACCTGGATACAGATTCAACATTCAAAATATCACTTCTTGGCATTTTCAGCTTCTTCTCCTTAGTCATTCCTGAGATCTTGCGAATACACTCTATTGAAAACTGGAATGCACATACTATTTTTATCGAATTGAACCTCCACCTCAACATCCTGAGAAAGTTGTAATATAATACCCTTAAATTTTCCTAAGATATATTAGATATACTGCTTTGACAACCTGGATATATGATGTCTTTTAACTTTGTGTTTCACCCCACCCCCTTGATATTCTCTATAAGTTTCAACTGAATATCCTTTGTTGTTCCTATGATTTTAAAGATACCCGCCTTCCAAGTATTCTGTGGTGGCTCAGTGCATTTGACCTCGGTTTGGTAATACAAGACCCAGAGTTCAAACCCAGCTGTAGCTGCACCCTGCAGGGCCAATGCAAGAAGCATTGTATATATTTATGAATAGAATTCTTTAACAGGTTATATGACTCTTACAGAGCTCTGAATTTGCCGCTACATTCTTCAATAACCAAGATTATTGAAAAAACAAACGAATGTGGATTGACAATTTAATATATATACTGATGTTCATTCTTGAAAATCTTAGAAATTTTAGATTTATTAATGCAAAAGTAGTCAAGAAGCGTTGTTAATTTAGTAGAATAACGCCCCTTTGCGCATATAGATGAACATAATGTCTTTCACTTTAATTCAGTGTCTTCCTTAACATTCCCTGAAATCTTTTCCTTAATAACCTTAGCAATTCCTGATATGGCAAGATACATTTTTTGAAAACCTGGATGCACTAATTTTTTTTTTTTTACTTTAGTTCAACAGTAGCAGTAGTAGTAATAGAAGTAACAGTCACTTGCAATCAGAGCAGTAGTATTAGTAACAGCTATGGTTGCAACAAGAGTAGCAGCAGCCACAAGTAGTTTCAGAAGCATGCAGTCGGAGTTACAAATAAAGGCAGTCGTAGCTGCAAGCATTTGCTGTCGAAGTTGAAAGTGGCTGCAGTTGCAGCTACAAGAAGTCTCATTTGCAAGCAGGCACAGCCATGGTTGCAACCACAAGTAGTTGCAGTCACAGTCATAGGTAGCTGCAGGTAGTAGAGTTACAAATATTCAAAAGTAGTAGCAGTTACAGTCACAGTCACAAGTAGTTGTTGTCACAAGAACTCACATTTTTAGTAGTAGTACAAGCCCTGGAGGTGTTTAATTGGTATTGCACTCTTAAATTGTTCTATCGAAATTGAACTGAAATTATTTATGACCTGTTGTCAATACAAAAAATGGATTATAAGAGAAGAAAAAATATAAAAGATAAAGAAGAAAAATGCCACGTAGAACAAAATTGAAATTGATAAAATAAGCACAAATGCACAAAAACTACCCATATAGTAAAACAACATACATAACAAGCACAATAATTACACAAAAAAATAGCAAGCACAATAAAAAAAAAAAACCTGATACATTTACTGTTTTATAAGGGAGCACCATGGGAGTAATATATACTGCAGAGATTCACTTCTGATAACATGGATGCATATATTATCGTTTGATTTAGTTAAGAAATCCCTGCAGCTTCACTTTAACACTCTTGGTCTTTTAGGACACACCAGGAAGAAATATTCCCCCCTTTCTCAATATTAAATCCTATACAGAAAGCATGGGCAAATTGAGTAATTTATGACCCTTCCCCTTTGGACTGTGGAAGGTCATGTTATTTTCAAAGCCATAGTCATTGAAATTTGTAACTACTTTGAACATAATGACTATCTCAAATGTTGATCATTACTGAGGGAAAGTGCATACAAAAATGGAGAGGCGGTTGGCTGCTATCTAATCACACTCCAACATCCCACTCAACATGCCCTGAAAATTTCAACTTCGTACTCTCAGCCATTCCTGAGATATTGCTGATACAACAGTTTGACAATTAGCATGGCCAAAGTGTGTTTTGATTTTTCAAACATCCTTTTCAACATTTCTCGGAAATTCTATCTTATAACCCTCAGCCTTTTTGAAGACCTTTAATCAAACATGTCCCCCTTTCCAAATGACAAACCCTATATGAACCAAAACTCACTATTCTGTATGCTGGCTGTCAAAGGTAGGACCCAACCAATATATTGGCTGATTGATATTATTGGGCCAATATGAGGGTCGTTATCGGATATCAGAAAAGAAGTATTGCTTATCGGCTGATATAATTTTTTAATGCCATCCAGAAGATGGCACCAGATTTCCTTGTGTAATTTTGCTTGTTCAGTCGCTGGGGGGTGGAGAAACCAGCTAAGTGACCAAGGTGGGGAGAGCGGCTGAGGTGAGTCAAATGAAATCAAAGTATATGTGTTGTCAATACTTGTCAATGCACACCTGGTGCAGCAATGTTCAAAATGTGTGGTGACTTCAAAAACATACATCTACCAAAACAACTAAAAGAATACAATAAATCATACATTCCTGTTTGATGAATGTTTGCTCGCATGGGTAAATGATAGCCA
Source organism: Artemia franciscana (assembly GCF_032884065.1). Classification (NCBI taxonomy): domain Eukaryota; kingdom Metazoa; phylum Arthropoda; class Branchiopoda; order Anostraca; family Artemiidae; genus Artemia; species Artemia franciscana. Next base: position 11,617,798 of record NC_088878.1, on the reverse strand, counting down.
TTTTATTCAAAATAGTCTAAACCTAAAATAACTAGCATTTGGGGATTACATAGTCCCCAGCAGCATCCAAGGCAAGGGCTGTAAGTTATGCACATTACCCATTGTTTGCATAGGGGCAAGTGGTATATGCAGGGATGGGGTACAAGGGGGGACACGGTACTTATCTGCCATCTAGCGTTCTTTAAAAAATCCAATAAAGCCACCTAGTATAATTCATTTAATGGCGGACATGACAGTTCTATCATTTTGGCAATTTGCCATTTTGTTTTTGTGAAAATCGACTTCAAAGTTTTGCTTATACCCCCCAAAAAATATTTGGGCAATAGTTTTTTGTGCTTCATTTTGTAATGGTGTGAAGAAATTGTGTGCGTAAAATAGCGAATGAAAGCTAAAACATCAGGCCACATTGTGTGGCCATCTGCTGGAAAAATATGCAACAGTAAAAAAATCAGATACAATTTGCAAGTAGAGGTCGCATGGTATATACTGGGACAAGGACAAGTGGTATGTAGTGGGACATGGATGCTGTCTAACCCAGGGAAGACCGTGACGATATATGAGATTGCATCTCTTGTTGCTCTGCAGTTGTGAGGTTTGCAAAAGAGTCTGGTATCACTTTACTAACAACAGCACCTCACTGCAGCCACAGGTTGCAGCCACTGGACATTTGCGTGTATTTTCCCTTAAAATGCCAATTCAACAAGGCTATGGACAACTGGATGCTGTCCAACCAAGAGAAAACCGTGACGATAGACAAGATTGCATCTCATGTTGGCGAAAACCTCCCCATACCTTTCACGCCAAACAACATAATGAGGGGCTTCGAGAAGACAGGGATTCAGTTTTACAAGCCAGACATCTTTACAAAAAAGGATTTTCTAACCTCTTCTGTAACTGACAGACCTGCACCTAATGCTTTGGATCTAGTTGAACCTGGAAACAACTTGGCCAAAACCCCAAGTACAAGTGGGCCTGAACAATCCTTTAAACCTGTTTCAGTTCCTGTGATGCCAGAACAAGTTCAGCCATACCCTAAAGCCAAGCCGCGTGAACTGAGTGACAGAGGCAAGAAGAAAGGCCCTACAAAGATTTTTACTGATACTCCAGTGAAAAGACAATTTGAAGAACAAGAAGCCAAAATAAAAGATAAGAAAGCATGGGGTGACAGGGCTAGAGGAAAAGTTGGGACTGTTGGAAGAGCAGGAAAAGCAAAAAAAGACCATACAACAAAAAAGCTATTTGTGGATTCAGAAGGAAGTGATGCTGGAAAAACGATTCTTGATGATGATAGTGATGACCCAATGAAACTAGGTGATTCAGAAGATGAAAGTGAGAAAGAGGAAGAGATCTTTGACAGTGTGTCTATTTTTTTAAAGTTGTTTACAAAGGAGAGTATTTTCCTGGGTCTGTCAGACAAAAACGAGAACAATGTCAGAGTGAGTATCATGTGCTTGGTAGGTCTAAGAAAGTGGAAGTAGCTGGACAAAGAAGACTCAATATTTTATCCAATGGAAAACATTTTGAAAGAAGTTTTCACCTCCTACCCCAGCACCTGGTGCATCTTCAGAGCGGCATCATACTTTGTGTTTGCTGACTGGTAGTCTAGTCTTGTGCCTAAGATATTTTTACTTTTAAAGTCGAATTTTTAATGTAGTTTTTTATATGATGAATAGTTGAAGTTTTCTACCAATGCATGAATCTTTTTACTATGTCCTAGAGTGTACCACCTTGTGTCCCAAAATATACCACCCCTGGTACTTAGTGGGACAAATGGTATAAGCGGGGACACCCCCTTTTTTTCTAGCTATACAAGAAAAATCTGGAAAAATCAAAGTTTATGTAGCAGTTCCAGGGCTTTCATTTGAGTCATAAACCATTTTTCTACTCCAATGTTAACCATGCATTTGGAGGCTTTCCAAAATCCATCCCTGCATATACCACTCTCTCCTACAATGATTTTAATTGGGAAAGGAGGTATGTTTGGTCCTTGGTACCCAAAAAGGCTTAGGATATTAAGGCAAAGGTTTCAGGAAATGTTCAAGGTAGTGTCAAACAAAATCAAAACAGACTACATGCTGCTGGTTGTCAAAAGAGTGCACAGCAATATTCTGGCTAAAAATAATCAAAAGGTCTAATAACTATGCTTCAGAAATACTAAGCCTCTTACAGATCCAAGGGTAATAATCCTAAATGTTGGAATTTGCCACATGTTTAAAAGGAGGATTTTTAGATAGAAAACAGAGCAAGCTTTTGATCCTGGGTTTGTCTAAAAAGGCTAAAAAGAAACTTCATAGGATACTGAGGGGCATGCTGAAATGAATCAAAGGACAATATGTGCATTGGGTTATCCAAAAAGTGTATTTTTAACATCTTAGGATCAGCAAAGATTATTAACTTGAAACTTACAGGGGTTCTACTGCTTCTGATGCAACTTCTTGTGACTACAAATATGACTACTTGCAACCATGACTACTTCAACTATAACTAGTTGCAACTGGGACTGCAACTATTTGTAGACTAACACTATTTGCAATGGGTACTGCAACTTGACTACTTGTATCTGTTACTACAAATTGTGACTAAAAGTATGACTTTTTGTCACGCAAATTATGACAATACAAAAATTGTAACTCTAAGGAGGGTCACATGAGATTGTGAAAGTTTGTAATTGCAACTGTAACATTAACTTTGACTACTTTGTACTGCTACTGTGACTACTTACAACTGCTACTGTAATGCAACGACTTTTCGACTATAAATACTACTACTAATAGTACTTCTGCACAGCGAACGCAATTGCACAATAACTACAGTTATTGGACTAAATCACAAGAGTTTAGGCTTATCTGTCAAAATCACATAGTACATTCAGGTTGTCAGAATAGCTGATCTGCAGTATCTCACAAATGACTAAGAAAATTACGTTGAAAATTATGGGGAATGCTGAGGAGAATGTTGAAATGAATCAAACAAACTATGTGCATTCCAGTTGTTAAAAAGGCCTACATGCAATATTACAGGAATTGCTAATGTTGAAAAATTACTACTAACAGAAGTTTGGCTATTGTCAAATATTCAGTTTGACACCCAATCTAGGGTTTATATTATGCATACCTAAACCATCCATGCTTCTTGATCTTGCTGGACTTGGTAGAAAAAGTACAAAGTCAGCTACACTCTTTTGGAAAAGTAAAGACTAACTTGAATTTTTCAGCACATTTCACAGTTCTCATTTTTAAATGGAAATCTTCCACTACTTTGCAGCTTATAGTTCCTTTTTAAGATTAATGAAATTATGACCATTAATTTTATAAGATTTTACCCTACCCCTCCTAAACAGGTTTTGGTGATTTGGAACAAGTTTTCCCAAACAGGTTTTGGTGATTTGGAAAGCATGGTTTCTTTTCTTCTAAATTGGAGGCTGATCCACCTCCATTTGTGAACATGTTTAGATTGAGAAAAGTAAAGAGTTTGGTTCCTTTATACTTCTGAGAAAGAACTTGTTTCAGAGTTCATTTTATCTGGTTTTTATTGTTTCCTTGTGTGTAACAAGTACCACCAACCAAAAACAGTAAACGATCTGGATAAGATTTTGGCCTAGTTGTAGTAAAAAAAACAGTGTTCTTAAAAAAATCAATGATGAAGTCTGTTTCTACTGGCTGGTAGGATTATACACCCTCAGTGTCTTTTGTTTGTTGCCAAGACATTCTTTTATATGATACTCCCAGACCACAACAATTAGGTGATGGATCAGACCAGGGATCTCAGACTTATCATTCTTTGTCTGATAATTCAGCTTAGACTTAAACCAAAAGAATTTTACAGGCATAATAAACTATATATGGGGAGTAAAAACACTCAGCAACAAATGAGTTATTGATTTGTAAATGGAACAGGAATTTTGCACCAGAAAACCAGAAAAAAGTAAGTATAATAAAAGGTAAAATAGCCAAGAAATAAATGAAAAGGGCTTTTTTATGCCCTGAGAGAGGGTGAGCCCTCAATTTCAGTTTTTTGTCAAAGCTCTATAGCTCCTCTGTCTTCTTGAAGCAGCTGACAGCCTTTAAACCACATTGTTCCTTATCCCATAGTACCCTCAGTGTCTTATAAACACATAGCTTGTCATTATTTGCCACCAGATTCACACAATTTTGCAAAAGCAATAGCAAAATTAAGCTTTTTCTGAAAATTTGTATTAACATAATAGGTGAGGGGGGGGGCAAAACCAGATATGGGTGATTGTATATTGGACCTATCATCTAAAGTTTTGGATCTAATACAATCAAATAATTCCTACTAGATCCCCTTCATCACACATCTGCAACAAGTTTTAGATGCCTTTAGATGCCTTTTGGGTGCAACTCTGAATACTTTTTGTGGTATCTGGTATTACCCTGCACTGATGAAAGAGTTTTTTCTGGCCTGGAAAATGTACCTGGAGGTAGAAAATTGCAAAGTATTCCAGCTTCATTCTCAGCCTCAAAGCATGAAGTGGCATGATCTATGTAATTTCTGCATTGTTTTCTTAAGATGCTGATGAGTATAACTTTCTTTTACAGATGGTTTGCAACTATATTCAAAAGGAGAATGCTTCTCCTGATCCAGAAATATTCAAGCCTGCTGATATTCAATTTGTAAATGTGAATTCGTTTTTCTGAGCAAACACAGAATAATTTCCTTTGAAGAGGAGTACCCTTGCGGATGCCATTAAATGACACTAGGCAAAAATGCAACATCTCAAGCAGAGTGATGCTAGTGGTAGCAATAATGACAATGACAGTGCTTGCAAAAATTTCTAAGCTTGTTTTTACTCCCAAACAAGAGAAAGATTTTGCTGCATACCTCAAAAAATACTCACTGTTGAGCCATGGGCTGGCACCCTATGCAACAAAAAGTTAGCCTCCTAATGGGCAATCACACTGTAATTAATGGGCAATTATGGGATGATCAAATTCCCATGAAGCTGGGAACTGAGTGAGAGAGCAGGAATGTCTAAAAGGGTTTATTGAGCCAAATGCTTGCTTGTCCATAAGAAAACCTGAAAATAAAAGCTATGCTTGTGCTGCTGGCTCAAATACTGTTGTAATTGGTGCCTTCTTTCGAAATCTTCTGGAGTTGTACTGCAAGCATCATTTTCTTACTGGTCAGATTTGGAATGGTGATAAAACAGAAGTACCAACATTTGTGCAGGCACCAAAGTTGATTAATAAAAAGAGAGCAAAACAGGTGGCACAGATGGTATTAGCCAGATCCTAGACTGAGAAGCATACCACTAGAAGCATAGACTGAGTTAAGGCTTGCTAAGAAAAAATTAAATGTTTCATTCATTTCTGATAAAACTAGAGACAGCATTTCAGACATAGTTATGCAGCTCAATGACGAGTTGGATGACAAGTCTTTACATGGTGGATGTATAAGTAAGCTTGAGACTGATGAAGAATTTGCTCATTAAAATTTTGTGCCTGTAAGGCTTTGGTGGGAAAGAAGCAAAACTATGCTGTTTACTATATGGGTGAAATTGAAGAAATAAGTGACAGAGTAGCCATATTAAACTACCTGTGCAAGTCTGGTGGGAAGTTCATCTTCTCTGAATACCAAGATTGTTGAGATACTGACATCCAAGACATAATCATGAACCTCCCTGCACTGCTTTCAGTAGGAGGAAATAGGCAAACAGCCAAAGCTCTTGTATTTGGCTGTGATTTGGGCCAATTTAAAAAAAATTAAATGTTACAGTTAACTTGTATATTACCTGAATTAAAAATTAATATTATCTCAAGACATTACTACAGGCAGCAATTAATAAATGTCCAGAAGTTTCCCATGTGTGCCCAAAGTCTCCCTGTGGCTGGGGCAACTTTGGACACTTGAAAAGGTCATACATTTTTGGGTGTCACCAAGAAACGACTTGATGGAAGTCATTGAATTAAGTCACCAAGAAAATTACATAATTAAGCTATCTCTATTTGTAAAAACAAAGTTTGTATCTTTAGAAATATGCCTTGTAGGGATTAAAATCAGAATTGCATCCTGAATCCAAATATAACACTAATTTGCATGAGAGATTAACTATACCTGCCTCTAATGAGTAAATATATGGCCTGAATTGGTAAAATGCACTGGATTTTCTGAAAGTCACTTTCTTCTTCAAATTGATTCAATGGTTTTTCCAAATAACAGAAAATTCATTCATATATACAATTTTGGGTATATATTAGCAAATTTAAGAGGTTTTGGTAAAGTTTATTTCTAACACAAATGATTGTCATATTTGGAATTAGGATGAAGTTCTGGTTCTTGGGGTATGTATATTTCTTTCCTATCTTAGTACTATGTTCACTGTAAAATTTATTTTATCATTTTTGGTGCCTCTTTCCCTGGTGGCAACCTTGGATGGATGCATTGACAAAAAAACAACTACAAAACAATACTGAAAAGAAGCATAAAATGATAAATCTTGTGACGGGACCTACCAATTTTATTTCATTAAGATGTTTGAGTTATCCTATGGAAATTTCATTTATCTATAGAATAAAAGTGTTTTATACCTAGAGAATTTGTTGAGTATAATTCTTTTCTATTTTACGAAGTTAGATTTCTTTTTTTTAAGAATATTTCCTTCTCATGGATAAAACTCAAAAACTGAAAGCATTCTTTTCTTAACCATTGTTCTAATATAATCACTGAGGCAAAACTGGGTTTTATCAAGTCAAGATAAGAGCTATTATTATAGCCTATAGCATATTCCAAGATAAAAAAAAGTTATATATTTATAAGATTCCATAACTGACATAAGGAAAAGGCAAACACAGTACATGATTTCTCTTGCCCTATTATGATATAAAAATTCTGCTGTTTTAGTGCTTTTATTAGTTTTTACAAATTCCTTTGGCTATGTAAGGGATCTTCAAGGGGGAAAGAACATTTACAAGTAAATTAACTATGATATTATAAACAAGCATAAAAAGCAAATTGGCAAGTTTTAACTTTTTATGCAGTTTAGCTTAGAAGGAAGTGAATGGATAACTTGATACTTTCTTATGCTCTTTCCAAACTCAGTAATTGTTTCTTGGAATAATTCCATTTTGAGCCCTTAAAAGGAATCTGAAAGGTCTAATTTTCTTTTTGTCACTGCACAAAAAAGTGATCATTACTAGCAATGGGTTTAAAGTAAATAAAAACATGCTACTTATTTATAAATCAATTATTGCACAGTAACATCTTTGAAAGGCACTGATTTACAACAATATAGTTACAAATAAATTTGATTTATAAATATTATCCTTAAATTGCAAACATTTTCCTGGGGTTTATAGAAAATGGTGAATTTTCTGTGTGCAAATACAAAAAGCAAGCAGTTTGACAAAACGATATGATATGGGCTAAGCCAAATAAGGTATAGACAAATATCACCATGGTTATTTAATTTTTCTTCAGTTAAATTGTTTTCTTAATAGATGCATTGTTTAATTTAGCTTCTTTTGCATCATTTTTGTTGAAGGAATGAAATTATTTATTTTTTTCTCAAATATTGCATTTGCTCTTTATTTTTGTGTCTGCTATTGTTATGTTATGACAAGCAGATTGTTCAGGAAACATACCCTTAACTAGAAACATTAGGAAAACACTAGGGATTAAAATACTTTTTTTTTGAAATTCAAATGCTTATTGAGTTTGACTGTATTCATTTGGAATGAACAAATCAATGCCTTTGATATACAATACTTTAAAGTAATTGATTTAACAGTGAAATTGTGAGTATTTAACTAGCTTTTTATCTTTACACCATAGTCCAAAAAATACAGACAAGGTAATAAGTTATTTTGGGGGCTTAAAATGAAATATGCCCAATAAGCTGCCCTATTTAGTGGTAAATCTTTATTTCTCAGCAATCAATTTATTATTTTGTACTTTCATTAGCTTAAAGATACCTTATAGTTCTACTCCAACAATATAGTCTGAGTTCAACCCTCAAGTAATTTGTAACATGATTTGGAACACTATCCCAGAGTTTAAATTAAGTTGCCACTTTTTTAGTACCTTCAAAAAGTACATTAGAGAATTTCTTGCCAATGATAGGCTTTCCTTAGTTTTCTGTGGAGTTGGTGTCAAGAGATTAAGTCTACTGTTTAATTGTGTAGGTGGAATCATGTACTAATCCCCTGCCTAGCTTCAATTTACTTTTTATTGTTTTTTTTTGGAAGGGGGATATTGTTTGGGTTGAAAACATGAGTTTATTATTTCAAAACAATTATATGGATGTATTTGTTTAATTTTTTGTTTTATGTCTCTCTTGTTTTTTTCCTAGCCATAGAGCCTTACAGGGGGGACTAAGTTGAAGCATTTTTGTTGTTGTTGTATTTAAAACACTCAAGAACTTGTTAAACACATATATAGGGTAAATTAGGCTATCCTTTTTTCCCAGAAAATTCTATTCAAAAATTCATGCAATTACTGAACTTGGGAAGATCTTAAAAAGGCACCAAGAAATGTATTCACAGTAAAATTCTAGTTAATTGTCTTCTTGCTATCTTGGAAAGGGTTTAGGCTAGGAAAACAAAACTTTCAGGGATGGATCTACAGGCTAAAATATGCCTGGGAAGGTATTTTAAAGTATCCACCTCCTCTCCTTCTCCCTCTAGAGGGCCCTGAAATTTGCCTACATGACAGGTCTATACCTATTGAAATTTTGACAAAACAACATTTTACCTAAATTTTCAGTTACTAGTTGCTTTTTCTCTGCTTTTAGTTCTGAAAATGCAATTCCTGTTATTTGAGTAGAATTTTGAGCCATATCAATATTTTTTTTCAAAATTTAGGAAATGTATTTGCATATCTTTAAAACCTTATAAAATGGGATTGTGCAGAGTTATGAAGTGGAAAACAATTTTGTTGTACTTCCATTAAGCAGAAGATCTATTTTGCAAGGTTTCACTTTTATAACACCAATATTTTCCAAGGTCATCAAAGGTCAGGGCCCTCTAGAGGGAGAAGGAGTGGAGGTAGACACTTCAAAATACCTTCCTGAGACATACTTTAGACTGCAGATGCATCCCTGAAAGTTTCATTTTCCTAACCTAAAGCCTTTCCAAGATAGTAAGAAGTCAATTAACTAAAATTTTACCATATTCACTTTTTTCCTAGTTATATTATAAGAAAAAGTCAAAATTTACCAGAAACAAAGTGGTGTGTCCACCAGCCCATTAAGTCTAATATAGAATCTCTAGAATATAGGCCAATATATCATTAAGACTGTGCATAGGACCATTTGGGAAAGCAAATGCATTATCAAAATGTAGGCTAATCATGATATTTGGAAAAAACATAAAAGATAGCCAACATCAAGCATAACACTAAAGAATGACAATTCTTTTGAATGAAACATACTGACTAGAGAAAATAGTACCATCATATTTTTTGTATACATAATAGTTCTCAATATCACGGTTGCTTTTCTGACAGTAGGCTAGGCCTATAATTTTTTTTTGGTGACTAGGCTAACCAGGGCCACTACATTAGAATATTTGTGTCAGCCTACCCTAAGGTACCCTGGCCATCTATAAGACTTCCATTTCTTAGGCTTTTAGACTAAAATGCCAAATTCTACTTTAACTGTACCCGTGGCATTCACCAGACTTCAACACCCTTTTTCTGAAGGAGTTCCAGTTCCAAAAATTGTAGGGAGGTATATGGACTAACAACAAGTCCTTTCACCTCTTTGACTTCTTCTTCAGAAAAACTAGCTAGGCTACTGGAAGCGCTATTCTCCTCCAGTCTGCGAACAATGGATATATACGATTATGAACAATAATACACTGTTATTGATTGTGGGAAGTGCGAGTACCTGAGCTACCTGTCCCCAGCAGGTTAAGGCACCCAAGGAACCACGTCCAATGATTCTTTTGAATAGTTCGCGAGAATTTCCTACAATTCCTACCTGCGTTTGTAAAGGAGAGAATTGATACGTGTAATTATAGGCGCTCAAAATCCAATTGAAATTTTGAAAAACCTGTACATTGAAAAAAAAAAACTATAGTGAAATAAAATCTTGATCTGTTGAGCTTCCAGCAATTAATATGATTATACATCAAATGTTCATTTAATGTTATTATTTCTTTCATAAACTGTTCAAAACACATATAGTTTTCATTACAAACAAGAGTTTCGCTACTGCCCACATCCTAACTATAAAAGTCTAACTGCGCAGTGGGTATTTTACTGGCAAAGAATTATGTTGCGAATATTTTCTTCTGTACTCATTACAATATTGAAAATGAAAATTATATTGAAACAAAATCTTGAAATGATGATCTTTTAGCAATTAATATCATTATATATCAAACATTTAGTTTAATTTTATTAGTTTTTTTCCGAGTCGGTTCAAGACACATATAGTTTTCAGTACAGCGCCAATGACAAAGTAGGCTCTAAACTTTTACAATTGAGAAGAGGATAGTAGCCACTTTTTTCTGTGGTGATTTTGTTCGTTTTAAGCTTGATTTGCATATTCAGTTTAAGTTTTACTCGTTTTAAGATTTATCTATTCATTTATTTTAGTACATGCTGTACTTTTTATTAATTATGAATGTTTGTTTGACTTCTCTTCGTTTTCGGTTTAAACTATTCTTTAATAGCAAAAGATTTTTTTGTTTTTTAGCTTGATTGGTATGTTCAATTTAATTTTTACTTGGTTTAAGACTTATTTGTCAATTTATATTAGCACCTGCTTTGTATTTGTTTGCTATAATTGTTTACTTAAGTTTTGTTCGTTTAGGGTTTCATTTGTTTTTGAATAATAATTTCGGATTGTTTCTAGTGTGAATTGGTATAGTTTTTAATTGCTGCTGATATTAAGTTTAGAATGGCTTTACATTTTCTTTGAAATTGTTTTTTTTTTTGGAAAAGTTCTTTGAGTTAATGTCTCCAGATCGGTTTTGCTGTTTATTCGAGGTAGTTGAATTATGTATAACTTGTGGTTTTTTGGATTGTTTTGGTTCCTGACGTGAATGGTTTATGTTAAAAATGTTTATTGGAATGTATTTGGATTTCATTTATATTGCTCCCTTTTTTTCCTGGCCATAGACCATGACAGGGGAGACTAAGTTGAAACGTTTCTTATAAATTTGTTGATGAATAAATAAATTCTGAGCTCTGACCGTAAATGAATTTACGCTAGGCTATTAGTTAGCATTAACCTTTAAATATTTCCCAAATCAAGGCCGCCATGTTATGAGAATTTCAAAATATCAAAGCCCAGATTCCGAAAAATCTTGACGGTTGAGACTCACTTTTATTACAGACAGACAGTCTCGAGTTACACGTAATGTTGTAAGCAGAAATGTTCCGAAGATATTCGGCAATACTGCAGAAAGCACAAGGAAACCAAAAAGACACTTTCAGTACATTTTAGACAATTTTCCACTTCCGGTGGCACCAAGACACTTTGAAGTCGAAAAGGCTACTTAAAAAAAAACACTTTTGGTATTTTTCGAATCATTCATTTTTCATTTATTGTCGCTTTTTCTTAAAAAAAATGTGCCGACTCCTGATGATTTTGATTTCCTATATAAGTCTGTAGTCCCGTTTGAATTTTCTTCAATGGATAAATGAATAATAAATAGCAGCTTAAACTTTCAAACCAAAGCTTTAAATGCTGCTTGGTAATCTTTATAGCAATTTTTGTAGTTATGTGTAAAACATAGTGTGCAATAAAGAACAATTGTCAAGTCAGCATTGGGTTAAAAAATATAGCCCCCCATTCGTAATTGCGGAAAGTTTTGCACAGCTGAGGTAATTAACTTCTCTGTAAATTTAATTATATTTGTTTTAGCTTTAATGGTAATAGTTTTACCGGAGTGTTAACGTTTTTTTTTATCGAATTTCCCGAATTAATTTCTGTTTGTTTTACGTTTACTGGCAGGTGTTTGGTTTGCCTATGGGAGTGGCACATAGTCCCTTGTTGGTAAACCTTAACATATATTATGTCCAAATGGTTGCTACAGTTTGTTTTAGGTTGTCTCCTTGTTTTGGGCCAGATACATGGATGACGTAGTTTGTATTTTCCAACATGGTTTTGAACCCTCCGATAATTTCTGTTAACATTTAAATAGTTGTGACAAACATTCAAAATTTACAGTTGAGTTTGAAGAGAATAATAAATTACCATTCCTTGATATTTTAATAGTCAAAAGAGATTTCAGTTTGCTCTCTTCAATTTGCAGAAAGCCTTCAAACAGCGATAGATATTCAAATTTTCATTTATGTCACCCTGTTTCGGTTAAAAGAGGGGTTGTAATTTATCTAGTAGATATGGCCTTTAAAATCTGTTCTCAGGAATTTCCAGATTCGAAAATATTGTACTTAAAGGATATTTTATTTTCTAGTGGGTACCCAGTCAAATTCATAAATGAATTAATAGAAGATAAAGCTATTAAATATAATATCAAAGTAACTTTAGTTTCAGAGTCTCCTGAATTCAATTTGTCTAAAAGTCTTATCTCTTTACCATATTTTTAAGGTTTGAGGGAAAAACTTAAATGGATTTTACAAAAATATAGCTTTGATACAAGTCTTCAGTCAATAGGATCTTTAAGCAGTTTCCTTAATTCTGTAAAGGATATGACACGGGGGAATTGGGTTAGTGGGGTTTACAGTACTCCTTATTCCTGTGGGAAGTCTTAACATCGGCAAAACTCACCAACAATTTGCTTAAAGATTTAATGAACCTCATTATTCAATAGAAAAAGGTCTAAAATTATGCAAACCTCCTGAAACTTTTGTTTTGGCGTTGGCTGAACACATTTTCTTTAGCTCTGATCATCATGTAAAATTTGATGACGTCAGGGCCATTTTTAAGGACTGAGGCTATAATTAGCGAGGGAAGCTATTGAAAAAAAAATGTATGTTTGCTACTGTTTCAAAAAAGGGACATAGGAAATTTAAATATTGGTCAAATTTATAATGCCCTTCTAAAAAATAAACCAGTTGTTAACAAAGGTATTAAAACTTTCTAAATTCATCTAGGGATAATATTAAATACAAGACCAAGGGGAGTTGCATCAGTAATACCAAGCAAAAGGAATATTTCACAATAGAATAGTAAACTTATTTTCCTTTTTATATGATTTTTATCCAGTTGCTTTGGTGTTTTCATCAAAGTGACTTTATTAGTAGCAGTAACCAAAGTGGTCTGTGGCGACAATTGTAGTTTAATATTGGTGGTGGTTTAATATGTTTTTGGCTTATTTTAGTTTTTTTTGATCTTTTGTCTCTTTTACCCGGAAGATGATCATTTTTACACTGGCGAAATATCCGCTTCGTTTTGGTTTTTTATGTTTTCACTACTGGCACAAGTTTTGTTTTGTCTGTAATCTTCATATTGAGTTTTCTCTCTTCGTTTTGTTCTCATGGCTGGCCAGTTCGGCTTAAGATCTTTTATTAATCTAGCAAATGAACTTCTGTTGGCAAAAATGTTTAGCAACATTAAAAATTATTCATTTCTTCTTGACAAAAATTTAGTAGTATTTTCTGCTGCAATTACCGAAGTATGGACTTTGTTTCTCTGCTGTGAATCAATACAGGATCGCTCTGCTTTTAAAAGCAGAAATATGGAATTCCTGATAATGCACGCCAAAAATTATGTGATGATACTCGTTTGGGGATACTTAATTTTTCAAACATATTATTTCCATAGTACGGGGAAAAAAACAATCACAGAAAAGTAGCGTCAACGGCAACATTTTTTATATTAACAAGTTTTTTAGGAGGGAAGCTAAAAGTATCCCATTTTGAAAATTTTTGCCTGAAAACTGGCAGCCGTGGTTCAAAGAGCAGCAAATAAGTTTGTAATATCCGTACATGGTTTGTCTGCCCCTGATTCAAAACCTATTTAAAGGAAAACTGTGTAACCTTAGGTTTTGCCTATTTGGCATTTTTACAGTAGTGAAAACAAGTTAGGGTAAAATTCTAGTTGAGTGACTTCTTGCTATCTCAGAAAGCGGTTAGGTTAGGAAAATGAAACTTTCAGGGATGGGTCTACAGGCTAAAGTATATCCCGGGAGGGTACTTTAAAGTGCCACCCTCACTCCTTCTCCTTCTAGAGAGGCCTGAAATTCCCCTACATCTATTGAAAATTTGGCAAAACAACATTTTACCTTAATTTTCAGTTACCAGTTGCTTTTCCTCTGCCTTTAGTTCTGAAAATTCAATTCCTGTTATTTGAGTAGAATTCTGAGTCATATCAATGTTTTTTTTTTTCAAAATTTGGAAAATGTTTTTGCATATCTTTAAAACCTTACAAATTTGGTTTGAGCAAAGTTGTGAAGCTGAAAACAATTTTGTTGTACTTCATTCAAGCATAAAATCTATTTTGTAAGATTTCACTTTTATAACACACATATTTTGAAGGTCATCAAAGGTCAGGGCCCTCTAGATGGTGAAGGAGTAGAGGTGGGTACTTCAAAATACCTTCCCAGGACATACTCTAGCTTGTAGACCTATCCCTGAAAGTTTCATTTTCCTAGCCTGACCCCTTTCTGAGATAGCAAGAAGTCAATTGACTAGAATTTTACCAAAGTTAGAACCATTTGAAAAATTTTATAACATTAAACCCACTGTGACAGAAAATGTCCCTAAAATCAAGTGAAAAGGCTTCTGATAGGCTAAGCTTGTTTTAAATCTGCATTTGCCATGTTACAAGCATACAGCTAGGCTTGAAAGAAGTCAATAACAAGCAAAATGGTTCTAATGCTATGGTTGCCCTTCTCTATTAGAAACACTTTAGAATTCTGATAGCCTATTACCCTACTATAAAAGATCCTAAAATAAATCTAGGCTATAGGGTAATGTTTTTAAATATGTTATACCTCTCTCTGCCACCATCCCTTCTAATGGCCAATAATAGGCTATAGGCTAGCACAAACCATATAGGCTATTCTTTATCTATTTTCTTATTTGTTGATGTTAGGCCTAGCATATGGATGAGGATTGTTTGCTGTTCAATTTATTTGAAGAAATATTATCTACTAAATCAAAAAGTGAGAAAGTTCATGGAAAATGTGTAATACCCTAAACCTCATGGCCAGTTAGATAAGATGGTGTTGAACCTTTCTGTAGAGAATCATGCTAGGAGTATGGAATTCACCAAGGTTTGTCAGGATCCCAAGCTAGCTTCCATTTCACATTTTTCTAGTCCTGATTGACACCCTTCTTGAATGATTCAGCAGTCTTGGATTGAACAGTAGCATCTGAAAGATCATTCCATAGTGGCACAGAGTAAACAGCTTAGAAGTTCTGAAGCACTTGTTGTTGGCTTCTGGGGACCTGTAATTTATGTCACTGTCCCCTGTTGATACTAGAAAGAAGTAGAGAGAAAATTGAACTTAGGATTACTTGTTCATGTAACCTGCAAGTCATGATAACATCTCCCCTTTTTACTCGATGTACCAAAATTGTATGTTTAAGACATCTAAGATGCTCTTCATAAGGTTTTTCTGCAGATGTAATATAAGCTTGATGGCTAGGCACTAATTATTCCACATTACTGCCTTAGCATCCATTTCATACTGGGGACACACTAATATCATATCAAAATCAAAATAAGGGCAGACTTATACCTTGTAGACAGGGCTATAATTTTGTCAAAATCCTGGGGGGAGGGGACAAAGTTGGAGCCAATTTTCCCAAACAAAGTGAAAACTACAAAATGATGTATATATTACCATAAAGACAAAGATATAGGCTACTAAAGAAAACTGACCTGTTTCTCTGGATACTTGAATTATGCAGGGTTATCTTAGTTTTGACAAGT
This sequence comes from Artemia franciscana, assembly GCF_032884065.1. Taxonomy (NCBI): domain Eukaryota; kingdom Metazoa; phylum Arthropoda; class Branchiopoda; order Anostraca; family Artemiidae; genus Artemia; species Artemia franciscana. Next base: position 11,601,990 of record NC_088878.1, on the reverse strand, counting down.
TTTTTTTTGCTGAAACTAAATCTCAGCTGGCACAGGGGCAATTGCCCCCTGTCCCATTGTAAATTATGCCTTCTGCTTGTAGAGTTTCCTTACCATATACAGCTTCCTGGTGATGTAAGTTCTGTTGGTCAACCCAAGGACCTAGATTGCTTTTCAGGCTTGAGCTTGTGTATGGCTATGGAACTTCAGCTCCCTGTTAATAATAATGCCAAAATCTTGTTCTTCAGTTATCACCTCAAGTTGGCTGCACCTAATGGTTTATGATTGGTAAAGGTTATTTTGGCAAACACTGAAAACTACACTTGGTTGAATCAAACTACAGATACCAGTCTTCAGGCTAGGGCCTGACTGATATTATTGGGCTAACATGAGGATCAATGTCATTATTAGATATCAGAAAAAACATTGGTTATCAGACAATATATATATATATATATATATATATATATATATATATATATATGTATATATATATATATATATATATATATATATATATATATATATATGTATATATATATATATATATATATATATATATATATATATATATATATATATATACATTTTTGTTTATATTGTCTATTTTTGTTAGTTTGGTTTTATTCTCCTGAAATATATATGCATTTTACCAAAGTTTTGGTAGAATATGCTAGGTTTCCTCTAGAATCTTTCTGTTTTTTTTTTTTTTTTTTTTTTTTTTTTTTTTTTTTTTTTTTTTTTTTTTTTTTTTTTTTAGCAAGTACTGCAGTATTGTATATTGTCACAGATTTTCCTGAATGATGTACTGTCCATGAGTCCATAGCATTATTGTAATATCACTTCAGTGGTTCATAGACAGATATATCCAGTGATTGAAATTTATGGCTGCAATGTTGTGGGAAAGTCACTGCTACAATTCTATTATCATTTGCCAAGTTGAGAGTCTGAAGAGACATGTGACTCTCATGATTATCTAAAATAAACAGACACTTGATCTCCTTGTTGCATTTGGCTTAGGCCTACTTGACAAAATGTGGTATGAAACAAGAACTGAATGTTTCAGTGGTATTCTAGCAACTTGGGTTGGCAGCTCTAGCAAATTAATGGTTTTGCATTTCCCAACATATAGTCCTTGAAGTTAACTCTTGGGAAGACAAAGAATGGTGGCAAAGCTGTTCCTAAAGCACTAACATTGCCAACTAGAGTGACAAGAATTCCATGCTCTCTACAGAATTTGCCCACTTGTTTCATACCCTTCTCTATAATAATATTTGTCAGGACATTGGTTGTTGTTGAACCTGTCTTTTCAATATTATTTATTTTTTCTCGGCTAAACTTGCGCTTTGTAAGGACTCTTCTAAGATTATTATAGGAGATTCCATTCTTCCTGTTTAAGCTAGTGGCTCATGCCAAACTACAAGCTTCAGATCTTTTCAAGTGGAGTTCAGGGTTCCTCTTTATAAACTCATAATACCAGTGTTTACCAGCCTTTTTATGTTCAAGTCAACATATGGGATTTTCTTTTTGTTTGAGACAAGCAAACCCGCAGTCAAGCACACAGGCACAGAGAGAGAGAGAGATAGACCAAGAGAACTGTGAGAAGAAAAATTCAACCCCTTTTTACCAAGCATGCAACAATCATTAGTAAGACTGAACATAAATCCGTTTTAAAGCTTATTTAATGTTACTATTCTTAGGAAGTAATCATATAGACTAGTACTTAATAGAAACATTCATATAAAAAATTCAATCATTAGCACCATAAGTCAACTCTGAGGTGCTATGACACATGTCATAGAAGCCAACACAAACTGTGTCATGGTACACATGCTTCACCATTTTTTATGAGGTATGTATTTTCTCCTGGATGGTTTTCCAATCTAATGATTTCTGAACTGCTTATGATGACCTAACCTATATCCTAGGAAAAATTGGTTTGTCTATGTCTTATACCTTGTCCTAAGTTTAGCTCATAGCTGACTAAAAAAAACCTAGCCTCAAGGGTTCAAAAACGTGTTTATTGTCATAAGTTTTGATTGAGTCATTTCTCCTTCTTGAAAACTCGTTTTCTCATTTGTATTATAGATATCATCTGCTCTTGCTACCACAGATAAATACAACCTATAGACCAGTAGCTATGAGCCTGTGTCATACTACCTGACATGCCATACTACCCAACTCCCCCCTACCTCTTTGAAATTGTTTTCAAAATGCAGTTAGACCTTGAATAAATTGCCCAGAACAAGAGTCCACACTCAATTCTTTTCATCACAAATTGTCAACAGTTGGAACAAACTATCTAAAGAAACAGCTACTGCTAAATCTGAAGAACTTTGTATACAACTCAAGTCATCATTCTGGAGCTCTACAAGGAGAAATCCTTAGATTGCTCCTAGTTGTAATTTAAGGTAAAACACTTGCAATTACAGAATATAAATTACATAGTCTTCTTTAGAATCAGGTACCTTTTGCTGAAACCCTAAGTTAGGAAAAGTTTTTTAAGATTCAATAGATGGAAATAGGGCATAGAAAACATCTTAATTGAATACCCTGCTCAAAAGAAAAAAAGGTCCAAGGCTTCCAGAAATACAAAGTATGCCTCATTTAATAATGTAGCCAAATTAATAAATATATGTATTAAGGAATAAACTAGATGACTTTGGTTTCAAGCATTTTTACTTTGTCAAACATCATAAGGGAAAACCTTCAAAAATTGTTTGCATTAAAGGCAGTGTTATTGTTCTCAGCTTCCATGTCATTCTGACTGGAGATCCCTCTGCATGATTTGCAAGCTAAAGAGCAATCTAGACTTGACTTCCTGCATGAACATCTTTCTGAGCCACAACTATTCAGCTCACAAGAGCACTTTATAACTTTCAGAAGCTAGAATAGAGCAAGGGATAAATCAGTCATCATAGGAACCAAGACTGTTTCTTTGCCCCTAAATCCCCACTGGAAAAGGTGGAGAATCCTATTTTTAATTTGATTTTGGACCTGATGATAGATATGCAGCAACTGAAATTTTCCAGATGCATGTGTGGGTGGCAAGTCTTGACAATAGACAAATTTTGAGGATGTTGAGACCTTCTTTTGGAAAATATGATAGTGAGTTGAGTTAAGGTCTTCATCACTGTTGTGTCCATAGATGGACAATATTTTATTTACATATGCTTATAACCTTACCTTCTATAGCCTTTTCAACACTATGTATACATTAAGTGGTATTGCAGCCAAGTAGCACATAAAAAGTATAGAATTACAGAGTTCTATTCCCAAGCAAGTTTTCACCATTTGCATGTCCCACATAACACTTATGCCACCTTGTTTTGCTTCTGGAGATTAATGCATCTTGTTGAAATCATAATTGACGTGAAAAAGCAAAAGAACAATTAAGTTAGCACCATCACCAACTAGCGGAGTAGGAAGAATATATGACTTCTCAACAACATTTTTTATAATCTTCACATCTGCATTGCCTTCTTCATGAATAACTTTGATCTCCCTTTCATATAAGCTTTCACCAAGCATGTGGATGAACAATGTCCTATTTTCTTTGCTATGAAAATTTTTTCCTGGTGTTTGAAGTTATGTATCTGCAGTAAACAATACCTCTCTTCTAATAAATTTTGCATGTCTGCTCTGTGTGTGGTCTTTTGTTGCAGGCCTTTATCATATCCATTAAATACTCCAGAAGGGTACAGGTACTGCGTTTTGATAAACACCAAATACCAGTCAAATATCATTGAAAAGCTACTTCTAATCTTCCACTGAAGTCTATGAAGAAGAGCTCCACTATCCAAACCGTGAAGGTGGGGTCCCCCCTGTTCTTTTGTATTTGAGCACATGTTATCTATGTCTTTAAAAGCTTCAAATAAAGCTTTCACAATATCAGGTTAAGCTTTAGCAGAGAGTGACAAAGAAATTTATGTTTAAAGTTGCCCTTTTTGGTATGATTTATCATTTTGCAAAAACCAAGAACTTGACGATTAGGCTAGGATCTATGTGCTGATGTCTTGTGAGCCAGCTCTCTTGGTAGTCATGAGGGTTACTTGTGATTTCTTTCTTTAAACATAATCCTCTAATGACTTACCAACCATACCATCAAGAATCAGTGTTCCCACTTTTAGAGCTTCTTCTACATTTGATTCCAAGGGAGCTATTGTTCTGTTCACTTTATTTTCTCAGTCTTTCACAATCTTCAAATAAATTCAATTTTTCAAGCATTTCTGTGACAAGCAATGTATCTTTGTGGTTGTTTTTTTTTGCTTTGCGGGCCACATCTCATTGTGTTGTTTGCTAGTCCAATAGTTCTTTCCTGTAAGTTCCTGTATGAACTTCAAGGCAAGCAGAATGGAATATAAACCAAAGATTTTTCTGTAATTCTGACATTTCGCATTCACTGGTAAGGCCTCTAAATATCTTAACACTCCTCAAGAATTCCAGTTCAATAACCAAGTAAGCTGACAACCCAGCCCACTTCCTTTCTGAGCACTTTGTTTGATGATGACCATCATTGCAAAAACATCTCCAAATTTCAGGGTGACAAATGGATAGCTTGGCTATTTTATGAATTTAAATTCTTGCAGTCTTTTTATAGCCTACTGGTTACAGCCAGTTGCTGCAAGATAGGTGAGCATCCTGTTTCATACCTGTAGATGTTCTTCCCATAGATCAAGTCTCTCTGCCCTTAGGAGCTGCTGAATTATGGCAACCATATCAAGGTACTGCATCCAAGGCTTGAATGTTTTGTTCCCATCAAATGAAAGTGTGCTTGGCAAATGCATCTTCAAGATCTTTTCGTGCTTGATCTTTACAAACATCTTGCAAGCCTGACCTACCATCAGTGAGTTCTTCATACACAGCTTGCAATGGATATATTGCTATAAACACCACAACCTTTTGTAGACAAATTTGGAGCTCCCAAGCTATGATCATATTTCCTTGCAAAGTGTGAGTTACTGCTTTTCCCATCAATATACAAGGTACTGTTCGTTCAGCATAAACAATTTCTGGAATTTCTATCAGGCCTGATCCCTGAATGATATGTTCTATGTAGCAGATAGCTCCATTTCTTATGACTCCAATAGCTCTAAGTTATTTCTTCCCACTATTTCTTTCACTATTTATATTTTTGTGCCCCCCCCCCCCAGACGTTTAGGGTAGACTTGACAATTATGGCAACAAAATCTGTTACCAATCCCAGTAGTCACAGAAAAGGCGCTTTTTTTATAATTACAATTTCTATTCTTTTTGTTTTTGCCATTCAATAGTACAGGTGTCGATTTTTCTAGGTTACAAGTCCTTTCTTTTCCTTCTTTGCGGTCTACGACTAGGAAAACTGTAGAAAGGACACCTTATTCATTAAAATACAATATGTTGTTGTTTTTTGGAGATAACCCTTTCCGCTTTAAACACTAAAGATACATTTCCAAAAATATTCCTGCTGTAATGGTGATGACCCATTTTTATCTTTATTTCCTTTTTCTACAACCCCAGTAACCCCATAGAAAGTGTCTTTTTCTATGTGCTTTTGCATAGGGATATTTTATCTTTTTGCCTCCCATCTGCACTTTAAGGGTGGATTTGACCCATTTCACCTAGAGTTAGAGATGCTGACTTTGGATATGTTAATAATTGTGTTTTTTGCAGTCGAATAGTACGAAAGTCTTTTTTTTTGCAATTTGTTCAAGATCTACCCTTTTTTGTTGTATCTTCATTGTATTCTGAAGACAAATTCTCAAATAATTTCTTGATGCTATGTCAGAGAATTCCAGTTTTATTGCTAGGTATCAGTTTTCACTGCATATTAGATTATTTGTAAACTGAAGATATTTCCAATTGATTGTTTGTGACCAGGCACACATATTGAAAACCAGGATTATATTCAATTCATCTAAATCATTGATTTGCAACTCAAAGAACTGATGGATCCTAGCTAGCTATGTTCAGCAGCCTCATAAAGAAATACCTTGGTGTCCAAGTTGATGAAAGTTGAAATTTCATTTCTATGTATTGGTGGTTTGACTGCATTTTCTGTAAAATAAGCTACTTAATAAAAGAATGTAAAACGATCTATGATTGGCTAGCTAAAAATAACTCACCACTCAGAAATAAATTATTTTCTTATGGATATCAAGTAGCCTATGCCAGTGTGATGAACTCTCATGATTTATGTGAAACCATTGTTAATATGTCTTATCTAGGTTTTGCCTTAAGCTGGTCAAAATTAAGTGAATCTTAATTCATGCTTAACATCACCACGAGTTCCTAATTGGTATTTGTAGTCTTATACTCTAAAAATATTTTTTTCTTTTAATGACAGGCCCCTGTCCCTCCACAAAAATATCCCAGCATATGTGTTTGATACTTTGCCTGTAACTATTATTTTAACTCCAACTATAACAGGTATTGATTGATATGAATGAGCATATCATGTACTATACTCTTGTCTAGCCCAAGTAAAAATCTAATAAAGTTTTGATTAAAATTTTATCTCATATTCTTGTTTTGCATTTCTAAATAGTTTGGATCAAAATCAAATTCTAAGCTTTTGACTATTTATTTCAAAAGTTGTTTTTACCTGTCATTTTATCGTATATCCTACATAAAAGAAAATATTCCAACAGTCTCTAAAATGTGATAATTTTTTTTTAAAAGCAAGATAAGGGATATATAGATAAATTTAATGACTGTTATTTGAAGTGATACCCAAGCACGCTAGTGAGCGCATAAAGCTGGGATAGATTAAGCAATACGATTGCGTGTGACGTATTGGTTGAACCCCAAACAACAACAAGAACATCCCTTAAATCTAAAATTCTGTTGGGTAATAAATGTTGTAAATCAAATTTTGTAAACTGTAAGTTTGCTGTAAAGGGAAAGGTATGTTTGTGAAACTGCTGGGGAATGGTTAAGTGACTTGGAATGGAAGGCGCATTGCTGGTATACTGGGAACTGCTATGTAGAAACTTCTGGCTACGATAAGTTCTCTTTAAGCAGCTGTAGAAATACAAATAAAATAATTTAATAATACAATAAAATCAAACTTTATAAACTGTAAGTTTGGTGTCAAGAGAATAGCACCATAGAAGCTTTTAATAGGAAAGGTATATTTGCAAAACTGCTGGGAAATGGTTAAGTGACTTGGAATTGGAGGTGCATTGTTGGTACACTGGGAACTGCTATGCAGAGACTTCTGGCTACCATCATTTCTCTTTAAGCAACTTTAGAAATTCAAAATGTTATTTGTAAAATATAGCATATAATCATTTTAGTTACTTTGAGTCAAATCTGTAAGTAGCATCTATGCTGAAAATGAAATTAAAGAGCAGGGGGGCTTATACATTTTTTTTGAAAATAGCCTCCAATGCTGACAATAAACTAAAAACTAGATGGACATGACATTTAATATATTTAAAAAAAGAGAAATCTTAATTTTCAGGTATTTAAGCTGTTTTCCTCAAAATAGTATTTTGGAAATAGGATAGCTGCATCTTTTTCCCAGATTTTGTGTATGCTATCTTCAGTCATCTCTCATCAAATTTCTATGAAAAGCATGAACACCCAATAGAATATAAATCTTTTAAAGCTAATATCTATTTTAATCTTACAGTTGCTAGAAGAAGTTCATTTTCAATTAAATAAAGTTTGAGAAGCTCATTTCTTTACGTTATTGGTTATAAAAATCACTCAAAATGGCAGATGAATGGAGAAGTGCTCAGTACAGACAGAGTGTTGTTGCAAAAATGTAAGTAATTATTTTGTTCTCTTTTCCTAAGAAATTGTTTCTCTACTGGTTATTCTCTTTTTTCATTAATCATTATTGCACATGATAGAATGCTATAGGTGACTCTATCTGACTTTTAATCATTCCAAATCAAGATCTGCACAGGTATTTCATTTTCCACTTTCTAAACTATTTGCCTCCCATCCCCTCTTTTCTCATAAAAGAGAGGCAGATTTGATGGAGAGGACTACTACAGAAACTATTTTCTTTTAAAATTGTCCTTGTTTTGTAATATTTAAATGTTTTAGAATTGGACGTACTTTCAAGTTTTCATACTTACAGTGCCTTGATTTATCCGCCCTGTTCTAGATCTGACAGCAAGTTTACAAGCCTACAACTACTGTCACACAGAAATTCACTCAAATATAGATTTTTATAGTGAACTTCTGTTATTCTTTCTCATAAATCCTGCTGTAACAGTTAAATCTTGCATGACACACACACACACACACACACACACACACACACACACACACACACATATATATATATATATATATATATATATATATATATATATATATATATATATATATATATATATATATATATATATATATATATATATATATATATTGTGTTTACTTAAATGAAATCAAGCTCAGTGTTTTATCTGTAGAAAAATATGAACAATCAGATATTAAAAGCAGCATTTTCAAAAGTGCTTTTTGCTGCCAAGCAGTAGAAATTTTGAAGGTTTTTCTGGCTCAAGATGTTTTTGAAACATGACCATTTCATCTTGTCTTTTGTATGATCTCTTCCAAGACACTAGATTGTATACTATTTATACTTGATATGTCGTGAGCCAAGATCATTCTCATCTTCCATTTTTGTATAAAGCTTGATCAGTTTTAATAATGTCTATCCCTTTTTAATCTGTGCTCCCCCAAACCTTCTTCTATATTTATCTAGTTGCCCATTGAGAGTTAGGAAATTTGGGTATAAAAGTGCGAATTTTATGGTTCATTTTATGGCTCATTCTCCCCCCCCCCAATCATAGATCAGCAAACCTTCCTTCATGACGGATGATGGGCACCTATTCACTACTGTATGTACTTTGATCATATCCCAAATGAGTCAACTTAGTTAAAATGCAGCTTTAAAATGAATGGCTACATTAACCGTTAATTGTGGACGGGACTACGTGCATTCTTAGGGTTGAACTCTAAGTCGTTACTGCTGCTGAAACTAGCAAACTGAATATATAGCTTTTGGTAGTTTTAAATTATGAGCTATTTATGGATTCTCACTCTGTTGTTTTTTGGGACCCTTTGGCCCATAGTTGCTGTTTTGCACCACAAACTTGGCGGGAATTGCCACTTTGCTTGGCTCAATCTTTTTGCTACTTAAGAATGACACTAAAACTTTTAATATCATTTCTGATGAGCTGCCTCCTTTCTACGAAGCCGTCTCTGTCTTCTTATTTGTCCTCTGAATTCTTTTTTCAAGCAATTATGTCTTCAATGAATTCATGATCAGTAGCGTCAATTCACGGTGATTTAGGGAGAGGGGGGAAAAGGGTATATTTGCCATTTTTTCAATACAATACCAAAAAAGGACAGTTTAACTAAAAATACCCGCAAAAATGTATTTTTCAAAATCTAAGGTAGAAGCCTAGATTTTGGGGCTATTGATTAGGAAACACGATAAGGAAACAGTTTTTACTTTGTAATATGCAGAAAAATGTATTGAATCCAGCCCCACCTAATGTGCAAATATATAGCCCAAATTTAATATTTGTCATGTGTTCCCGTTCTTGATCTCGTCAGTGTTGCTTCAATTTATGGGTACACGGGTTTAAACAAGAGTGACACATGAAAAACATGCATGGGAATTATTATTCTGGGCTATATATTTTTTTATAAGGGGTTTTGGGGGTAAAGTATAGTGGAAGTAACTTCAAAATATGTCAAGTTCTGCATAATATAAAATAACCATGTAGTAGCTTATGTAGGCTTAGGCATGCTTAAACCTAGAATTGGGTGGACCCCAATTCTAGGCTTATAACAAAGGGGTTACAAGTTCTAGGAGACAAAGGCCAATTGCCCCCCTTCCCCCGACCAATTTTTTTCCCGCTTCTTTCATTGATCAGGTTGTCATAGAGCTGATGATTATCTATGAGTTGGTGTTGTGAATATTAGCATGTGTATGAAAAAAAAATATGTTAACCCTTCTTTGTTTGTAGAGAGGAAGCCATACGAAATTCAGGAAATCCGACAACAAAGAGTGCTATCGAAATGGAAAGCCACTTTTATCAAAAAGCCAAGACTAGAGAAGACTATCTTGGATTTTTAGCTAGACTACTTCTGCATGTTAGCGATTTAAGTAAGTCTAAGTTCCTAAAGTAATTCATGCGCCGCAAATAATTTAAGTGATTTTTTCAGTTCTTTAAAGTGAATTCTTCAAGTGAATTAAGTAAATGGTTTAAGCAACTTCCGTAATTGCTTTTGGTTTGTGAATATGGTCGGTGTCCAGGTGATTAGCACCCCTATCCTGCCAGAAAATTAAGCCCCTGCGAACAATTTATCCCGTTGATAATTCCCGCCCCTGTGGACAATCCTGGGAATGTCTGAGAAGGCTAAGGCTTTAAGGTGAAACTTTGGAAAATGTTGAGGGGTATCTTAAACTGAATGAAAAGACACTATATTTATCCAGTTTGTCAAAAAGGCGTATCTGCAATATCTTAAGGACGACTGAGGGTATGAAATTGAAACTTTCAGGTTATTTCACAGCAACTGCAACGTCAGTTTGCCGTCCTGTGTGACAGTAATGGCTATGGAAGGTTTTTATCCTTTTGTCAGAGAAGGCTGGGAGGCATATTAAAAGGCTGGTGGAAGGCAACCAGCTCCCTTTCACATGTCCTCTTTGGCTGAAATTTCCCCTAAGACTTCTTATCAAAGATTTGAATTAGCCATCTTGTACAAAAAAGTCTAAAAGGTGCCTCTGGGGATGATATACACCTCACAGCCCTAGGGTCAAGAGTTGTAAGTTATGACAGTTGCCCATTATTTATGTTTAAGCTTGGTTATTGAGAAACGGGGGCATGTCTGATCCTTTATCTCCAAAAAAGCTTAGAGTGTTATTGTGAAACTTTCAAGAAATGTTGAGGGGAACCTCGAACAAAATCAGAACGCTAAATGCAGGATGGTTGTCGAAAAGACGTATCTGCAATACCTAAGGAACGGCTAAAGATATTAAGTTGAAAATTCCAGGGTATTTTGAAGAAGATGCTGAAGATTATTAGTGGACAATCTACCGCCCCCCCCCGCATTTGCTCTTTTAGATACACCCTCCCCTGAATACTGATAAGAATTTTTGAAAGCCATTTTTTTTCAAAATAGTCAAAAGACCTAATAACTATGCATCTGTATATGCCATATCCCTTCCCCCCTCAATCCCAGGGGCAAGGAATATAAATTATGCAATTGGTTCATTTTTACATGCAGGTTTTATTATTTGAAAAGGGAGGAATGTTTGTTCCTGGGTGATTCCGAAAAGGCTAAGTGTATTGAGGTGGAACTTCGCAGAATATTAAGGATTGTTCGTCAAAATCAAAAGACATTATGTGCATCTAGGATATCAAAAAGATGTATCAGTAATATTATAATATCGGGTAAGGGTATTAACTTGAAATTTTAAGGGCTACTACCAATGCAACTTGTCCTGTGACTGAGACTAAGATTACTTGCAACGGTGACTTCAACTACTACTACTTGTGACCGCTACTTCCCGAGACTGTGACTACTTGCGACTGTGAGTGCAACTATTTACGACCCCAATCAATTTTACTTGTTGTTACTCCTGAAATTTAGAGGGGAATATTGAACAAAATCAAAATACACTATGTGCATGGTGGTCGTCAAAAGGGTGTCTCAGGAATGTTTTGGCTGAATCTCAGGAATAGCATGACTGAGGGTAGTAAGCTGAAACTTTTTGAGTATGTTTTATGGAATATTCGTAAGTGGTCAGAGGGCAGCCAGCTCCTCCTCACTTGTCCAATTTAGCTCTTCCTTTCCAACACTGATTGAAATTTAGAAAAATATTTATTTAAAATAGTCAAAAGGTCTAATAACTTGGCGTCTAGTATTGCCAAGCCCCCCTCCACAACCCCGAGGGTAAGGGTTGTTATTAATGTAATTTACTGATTGTTTACGTACCGGATTTATCATTGGGAACGAAGAAAGTTTTGATCTTGGGTCTATCCGAAAAATTTATGGGTGTTAAGGTGAAACTCCAGCCAATATTGAGGGGGATGATGAACTAAAGCAAAAGACACTATGTGCATCAAGGGTAGCATTAGGGGAATCTGCCGTATGTTAGGAACAGCTAATGGTATTAACTTGGAACCTTCAGGGTCACTTGCGACTGTGACTGCGACTACTTGTGACTATTTCTAAATTTTGACTACTTTCGGGAAATGTTGAGGGGAGATTTTGAACAACATCAAACGTACTATGTGCATGCTGATTTTCAAAAGGGCACATAAGTAATATCCCAGGAACGACTGTTCTGTCTTTGTAAACCGGGCACTTTCCCACCAAGCTCTGTATCTTGACCCGTGCTTGGTGGGAAAGGACCCTCGTTGTCATTTTAGATGCCCATTCCCACCGCAACACTGATCAAGATTATGAAGTTTCTGCTTTTTTAAATAGTCAAGAAGTTTAGTAATTTTGCCTCTGGGGATGTCACGCCACCCACAGCCCCTGATCGTAAATAGCGACGAAGACCACACTGCCTTTCCGTCATAAACAACAAGTAGAACAATTGGGCAATTTTTTATATAAGACAGTGGAAGGCAACTTTAAATGAATATTTCGACCCTATATCCATGGGCAGTCCTCAGCAAAACTAATAAAAAAAACAAAACAAATATTTATGAACTCACATTAAAATACAATCTTTAAAACTAAAATATTTTCGAAACAACCATAGCATACTTACTTCGAGGAAGTTCAACTAGGACTGGTAGATCAAGCGAGATGAAAAAAGACAACACATTCAGATGGAATAAAAAACATTTACAAACAAACTCTTAAAACTAATCTTGCCTTTTTGACATCCAGCCTAGAAGGTCTATCCATAACAGGTTGAATGTAATTATGTCCTGGTTTTTTAATATAATTAGTTAAATAATTCTTAATTAAATTTGTATCTAAGGCATTAAGTGAATATTCCCCCAAATCCCTATTTAAAGAAGTATTACTATTTAATTTGATATCGCTTGTAATATTAATATAATAGAAATAATAGTAGTATTTCGATTGATCTACCAGTCTTGGTTGAACTTCCTTGAAGTAATGATACCAGGGCTGTTTTGAAAATATTTAAATTTAAAGATTGTATTTTATTGTGAGTTCTTTTCCCTTTAGAAAATACTGAGGAGATGTTGAACTAAATAAAAAACACTATATACATCCAGGCTGTCAAGGACGCATCTACAATATCTTAGGAGTTGCTAAGGGTGTTAATTTGAAACTTTCAGGACTACTATTGTGACTGTAGCTACTTGCCACTGCGAAAATGATTACTTGAGACAGTTCGCAAGTGTGACTACTTGCAACTTCGACTACGGCTACTTGTGGCTGAGACTGCGTCTTCTTGCAACCAAGACTACTTAAAACTGTGAGTGCTTGCGACTGCGACTGATACTACTTGTGACTGCAAATACGAATAGATCTCGACAGCTTCTTGCGACTAGGATTACTTGCAACTACGCTTTGGTTTCAGCTGCGAGTGCAATAACTTGCGACTACAATTACGAAAATACGGGACTACAACTGCTACTACTTGTGACCGTGACTCTTACTATTAGTAGGCCTGTTGCTACTACGGCTATGACTGCAAATACTATTGCAACTTCTGCTAATACATCTAGAACTATCGAACTAAATTAAAAGAGTATAACAGCATCCATTTTGTCAAAATGGCATAGTCCATCCAGGTTTTCCAAAGGGCTTATGTACAATATCTTGTGAACGGCCAAACGGCTCTGATTGAGATTTAAAAAAAATTTAAAGATGGTACATTCAGTCAGATTGTCAAAATGGGATATCTTAAATATCTTAAGAATAGTTGGGGAAGGGTATCAAGTTGAAACATAACAAGCATGTTGAGGGGAATGTTGGACTTAAAGACACTGTGTGCGTCCTATTTTTTGATGGGTATAGCTGTAGTATCTCAGAAACGGCGAAGATTATTAAATTAGAACTTTTAGGAAATGTTGATTGGAACGTTAAACTGAATTAAAAGACACCACATGTATTCTGATTATCAAAATCGCATTTCTGCAATGTCCCAAGGATGTTTTTGTGCAGTAAGTTGAAACTTTTAGATAACGTTGAGGGGGATGTTGCACTTAATCAAAATACAAGTATGTGCATTCCGGTTGTCAATAGGGTGTATGTGAAATATTTCAGGATCAGCTAATTGTTTTTACCTGAAACTAGTCAGGGTTTTTTGAAATCAATGAAAAATATTTGTACATCGAGCTTGTTAATATGGTGTGTGCAATAATTCAGGAACATATAAGGTTATAAAGTTGGCACTTCCTGAAAATGTTGAGGGGGATGTTGAATCTAATCAAAAGAAACTGAATGCGTCCAGGCTGTCAAAAAAGCGTATCTGCAGTATCTCAGGAACGGATAATGATATTTAGGTAAAAATTTCAGGGAATGTGGAAATGAATCGAAAGACACTAGTTAGAACTAATAATCTGGAATCGAATATTTTAATTCTGAATCCGAAACCCTAAAAAAAACCTAAGCTATGGTTACCTAAGCTCAGTGTGCAATTGTGCAATCCATAGCTTAGGTAAGCTTATTACCATCTATCATTATTATGTATAAAAGTCAGGTTGGCCTCAGAGAGTATATTACTTAAAAAAACTGGAGAAATATTTATTTGTCTATATTATATTTGTCTATATTAGAACATTGGCTTTGAAAAACGTACAGAAACTAATAAAAAAAATTTCCAAAAAAAAAAAGTTTTTCAAGGAATAGTAAACAGCTTCATTATACCTAAGGCCAGCAGAAATAAAGTCCTATAATAATTTATGCTCAAAACGATCAGAAATTACTATTAAAGAATAAATTTAACCCAAAACGAACAGGAACTAAAATTTAAGATCATATCAAACATAAGGATTGTAAATATTGATAAAGATAAAAACTCTTGCAAAAAAAAATTTTTAATTGCTGAGATTTCCAAGAATTAACATCATTATATTTTAAATATACAGTTTATTATTTTAGTTTTTTCACAATTATTTTGCCTGTTATAGTGATTCAGATGAGTAATTTTCTGGAGGAGAAGGGGGATACATTTGTTGGAGGGAATTTTTGGGGACGGGAGCTTCCCAAAGGGGAATCCTCCGCGGTGGTGTGGAGGGATGTGATCAGAATAGAACCAATATGGTCATGCTAAGGACTCCTCTTTCCATTTTTAAAGGTTTACCATAGGAGGTACAAAATTCTGCTATATTTGGAAGAAATTTGAAGGTCATCTTACTAACAAGGTTTATTTGCTCGTAGATCAAATAATAAATTTAAGGATCACTTTTAAAGTTGTTAAATTCTGGTACCCTAATTGTTCGATCTGCTTTGAATCTGAAGATGTTTGCTTCATTTCAAAGTAGGTGTGCACCACAATAAGCAATTTTAGTGAGATCCTGCCCAAGGTGTTTCAAGAGAGTTAAAGTTTTTACTGCTCTTTCCACTCCACTTGAGAATGTACTTTTTTTGGTTCAGCTAGATGACCTCTTCTGGCATTAGCCCGGTTCATATTTGAAAATGTGACTGAACGTACAAAGTTTCATTGAGAGGCTGTTTGTTAATTATAAGAAGTTGAAAGAAATAAGACAGAACAAAATTCAGAAACTAAAATGTCTTCCAGAATTATAGCAATGGCTTTGTTTCTTTTTAAATCTATTTTAAAACTCCTTTTTGGAATAGCGGGGGTAGTTTTTTTGAAGCAAAGAAATTCATTTTTCGATTTGGCTACTAGATATAACACGACGCTTAACTTGTCTTAAGTGTTTAAACTAATGGGAAAGAGCTTAAATCTCTTGAGTTTATGGGTTTTTAATCTTGTAAACGAGGAAAACTTACAAATAAAATATGGTTGAAATTATATCTCATCTCAAGGGCTGGACACACGCTGCTTTTTTGGGCACCGATTTCAGCATCCCAACGGGCAAACGGTAGCAGTAGGAGAACAATGCCATTTGCGTGAGATTTTCAAAACTAAACATCATGTGCATCTTTAGTCAACTATAGGTTATGAATAATTCCATGAATAATCTCAACTTATTATTTAGTTCTTTTATTATCAAAATTCTTAAATTTTGTTTCATTAAAAAAATTTAAATTAAATTTTAATTTTTTTCATTATAAAATTATTAAGTTATTTTATTAGTAAATATTCATTTACTACTATTATTATTTGGTTATTTTGATTTTCCAGTTGAAAAAAAGGAAGCAATTGAGGATTTCTTTTTCTTATAATTACGTTGAAATTCATTGATGTTTTTGTATATCGGCACCGAAAACTAGAAAATTTTTGAATTAAATTCTGTGCCGTTTTCATTGCAAATCGGTGCGGATTTCGTAAATACCCGCCGAAAAAAAGATGAGTGTCTCGCTCTTTACTTGTCTATTGCAAATGTTATTTTTTTAGGTCTAAGTTATCGAAAGTTATAGAAATAATGCTGGTAAAAAAAGGTTAATGATTGGACTCTGTCGAAGCTGGAAAGCAGACTCTTGTCTACTATTAAATAAAAAAAAACCAATTTTTTTAGCTGAAAGTAAGGAGCGACATTAAAACTTAAAACGAACAGAAATTACTCCCTATATGAAATGGGTTGTCCCCTCCGCAATCCCTCGCTCTTTACGCTAAAGCTTTTAATTGTTTTAAAAAGTATAATTGTGGCAAAGAGTCAAACTTTAGCGTAAAGAGCGAGGGATTGCGGAGGGGACAACCCATTTCATATACGGAGTAATTTCTGTTCGTTTTAAGTTTTAATGTCGCTCCTTACTTTCAGCTAAAAAAATTAGTTTTTTTTATATTTAATTTCTGAACGTTTTTGAATTAATGCATGTTTGGTTTTGGCTCTCCGCACATAAATTATTAAAATGAAATTTGTATATTAATTCTTTTTTTGGCTAAATGGCTTTCTCTTAGTTTTGATCAGACGATTTTGAGAAATAAGGGGTGGAGAAGGAGGCCTAGTTGCCCTCCAATTTTTCGGTTACTTATAAAGGCAACTAGAACTTTTAATTTTTAACGAACGTTTTTATTAGTAAAAAATATACGTAACTTAAGAATTAACTTACGTAACAAACTTTCATAACCTTATATTTTTATTATGTATACGAGGGGGTTTATACCCTCGTTAATACCTCGCTCTTTACACTAAATCGTAAGTTTTGTCCCAATTCTTTAAGAATGACCCCTGAATCAGAAAGGCCGTAGAATAAATAGTTGAAATTACTAAAAATACTTTTGCATAAAGAGCAAGGTATTTATCTCCTCCTAAATACCTCGCTCTTTATGCTAAAGTATTTTTAGAACCCCTCATATGCGTAATAATCTCTGTTCGTTTTAAGTTTCAATGCTACTTCTTCCTTTCATTTGAAAAAAACATTTTCATGTTTATTTTTCGTTGTTTTCTTATAGTAATGCTAGAAAATTCTGCGCCCTTTTCATTGAATTTTTCTTCCCCCATGACAGATTCCTCCAAGGAAAGATCCTCCAACATAGCCCCCTCTCCTCAGTCCCACCCCCAAACAAAATAAAATCCCCCTGAAAACGTCTTTACACTTCCCAATAACCATTACTATATGTAAACACTGGTCGAAGTTTGTAACTTGCAGCCGCTCCCCCAGGGACTGTGGTCAAGCTTTTAGCTTGAAACTTCTACAGTAGGGTTCTTTGATACGCTGAATCTGATGGTGTCATTTTCGTTAAGATCCTACGACTTTTAGGGGGTGTTTTCCCCTATTTTCCTAAATGAGGCAAATTTTCTCGTTACCACGAACTGTTTGATTAAAAGGAAAATTTTGCGAAATTTTTGCCTTCGCCTTGTTTAAAATTTACAGTATCTGACTATTTCGCCATGGGGCTGGATTCAGAGGACATTTTCTTCCTCTTTATGAAACTGGAGACATAATATACACTCTACTAAAAACAACCCTTTTTTCGAGCTGAATATTACTATTTCTCATAATGAAAAAACGAAAACAAAACAAAATTAATTATTTTTGTGAATATTTTGCCATCACCTTGTTACAGTATCTGACATACTGCAATAGCTAGCTATTGTGCTTTTTTGCCATGTAGCATTCAGAGGAATATTTTATTCTTCTTTATGTAAAAAAAAAAACAAAAAAAAAACAAAGACATCATAACCAAGATTAGGTTACAAAATCAGCCACAATATGTCCTGAAAGTTCCAACTTAATTATGTAAGCCGTTCCTGAGATATTTCCGTTACACCCTTTTGAAGATCTACATGCTCATAGTTCGTTTTGACTTAGTTCAACATCCACTAAAACACTCCTTGAAAACTTTACTCAATTTCGCTTGGTGAAACGGATATTTTTTTATGGAAACGTCTTAAAATATAAATTTAACTCAGATTTTAACTTCATTAAAACAAACTTAAAGCTGTACTTTGTTGCAATGTAGAATGCTGCAATCGTTATTATCACCAGTCCTGAAAAATATTACATAAAAAAACTAGTCTTTTTAACTGAAAGTAAGGAGCGACATTAAAACTTAAAACGAACTGAAATTACTCCGTATATGAAATGGGTTGTCCCCTCCGCAATCCTTCGCTCTTTACGCTAAAGCTTTTAATTGTTTTAAAAAGCAGAATTGTGGCAAAGAGTCAAACTTTAGCGTGAAGAGCGAAGGATTGCGGAGGGGACAACCCATTTCATATACGGAGTAATTTCTGTTCGTTTTAAGTTTTAATGTCCTTACTTTCAGTTAAAAAAACTAGTTTTTTTTTAATGTAATTTCTGAACTTTTTTGAATTAATGCATGTTTGATTTTGAAATTCTCTCCACACATAAATTATTAAAATGAAATTTGCATATTAATTCCTTTTTTGGCTAAATGGCTTTCTCTTAGTTTTGATCAGACGATTTTGAGAAATAGGGGTGGGGAAGGAGGCCTAGTTGCCCTGCAATTTTTCCGTTACATAAAAAGGCAACTATAAATTTTAATTTTTAACGAATGTTTTTATTAGTAAAAAATATACGTAACTTAAGAATTAACTTACGTAACAAACTTTTATATTCTTGAATTTTTACTATGTATATGAGGGGGTTTGTACCCTCGTTAATACCTCGCTCTTTACACTAAAGTATTTTAGTGTAAAGCTCTTTATGCTAAAGTATTTTTAGAACCCCTCATATGCGTAATAATCTCTGTTTGTTTTAAGTTTCAATGCTACTTCTTACTTTCAATTGAAAAAACTTTTCCATGTTTATTTTTTCATTGTTTTTTTTTATAGTAGTTTTAGAAAATCTTTTGCCCTTTTCATTGAATTTCTGTTCCCCCATGACATATTTCTCCAAGGAAAGATCCTCCCACATAGCCCCCTCCCCTCAACCCTACCCCCAAAACCAAAAAAATCCCCTGAAAACGTCTGTACACTTCCCAATAACCATTATTATATGTAAACACTGGTCGAAGTTTGTAACTTGCAGCCCCTCCCCCAGGGACTGTGGGGGAGTAAGTCATTCCCAAAGACATAGTTATTATGGTTTTCGACTATGCGGAACAAAATGGCTATCTCAAAATTTTGATCCGTTGACTTTGGAGAAAAAATGAGCGTGGGAGGGGGCCTAGGTGCCCTCCAATTTTTTGGGTCACTTAAAAAGGGCACTAGAACTTTTCATTTCCGTTAGAATGAGCCCTCTTGCGACATTCCAGGACCACTTGGTCGATACGATGACCCCTGGGGAAAAAAAAACAAAAAAAACAAATAAACACGCACCCGTGATTTGTCTTCTGGCAAAAAATACGAAATTCCACATTTTTGTAGATAGGAGCTTGAAACTTCTACTACAGGGTTCTCTGATACGCTGAATCTGATGGTGTGATTTTCGTTAAGATTCTATGACTTTTAGGGGGTGTTTCCCCCTATTTTCCAAAATAAGGCAAATTTTCTCAGGCTCGTAACTTTTGATGACAAAGACTAAATTTGATAAAACTTATATATTTAAAATCAACATGAAAATCCGATTCTTTTGATGTATGTTTTAGCATCAAAATTCCGTTTTTTATAGTTTCGTTTACTATTGAGCCGGGTCGCTCCTTACTACAGTTCGTTACCACGAACTGTTTGAAAAGGAATGTGCCTAATGTTCATATTGCAAAATAAAATTCGATTCCACAAATATGGGTATTATTCTTATAGATATACAATTTTTGCTCTTATCTTATGAAAAATAAAACTAGCAATGATCAAAGTAGTTACTACTACTACTACTACTACTAAGAACTCATTGCAACACCAAGCCGTCTGAGGCCAGCACAGTTACGCACAATCTGCCTTCATCCCAATCTATTCAAAGCCTCCATGTTCCCCCTAGGAAGTTTCCATTTCTTTTAAATCTTTCTTTACGACATCCTTCCACCCTGACTGTGGACGACCTGCTTTCCATTTCAGGCAATTTCTCTGGAACACATCTGGAAAATATTCCTCCTTTTTTCGGAGCGCCCATGCTTCAGAACCATATTTGACCACTTTCATCACTGTAGCTTCCAATATTTTAGTATCGGTTCGCCGGCTTATCTTCCCTTTCTTCCAAATGTTTTCTAACTGGAAAAACACTATGGGCCTGAGCTATTCTAAGTTTAAAATCTTCACGAGACCCTCCGTCTTTACTATTAATGCTACCAAAGTAAGTGAAGCTGTCCACTCGATCGATCTTTTTATTACCCAACGCCACCCTCTTATCTTCACTTATTCCGAGCCATAGCAGCTTAGTCTTCTTAACATTAACTTTCAAACCTATTCTAGCACCCTGAACTTGCAAAACCTCTATAGAAGTCCGTTCATGTTGCTCACACTTTCATCTAAGATGCTTAAATCATAAGCATAATTTAAGTCCAGGAAAGTTTTTCTTCCCTATTTGATTCCGTGTTTTCCCATTGTCTTTCCTGTACTGCTTAAGACAAAGCCTATCAAAATGATCCATATAAATTGGGATAGAACACAACCCTGCTTAACTCCTGATTTAATTAGGAACCAGCTACTAGCCTCATTTCCTACCTTAACCGCAAAATAAGCATTTTATAAAGAAAAACAGGGTATTTTGGCTATTTGACTAATAGTCATTTTCAGTGAAGTACGATAGGAATTTGAATTCATAGATTAATTAAGAATTATGTTAATTAAAAGGTTATTTTAAGATTAAAATTAAAATATTAGATTTTAAATAAATTAATTACAATTATTAATTGTTAATTTTTATTAGTTATTATTTATTTATTAATTAATTTTATTTAATAAAAGATTAATTAAAAAATTGCGTTAATAGTCGTAAAAAAATTATGGCGATTCTGCCACGATTGTCTTTCCTAGGTACATATGAATAGTTAAAATCTTGTTCTAGCCATAGTAACTTTCCTTCAATTTTTCTGCTCGTTCAGTTTTTCTGACTAAAAAAAAAAAATTCATCATAGCTTGAACTTTATTGAAATGTCTTGTGTATGTGTCTAGGCGGTCTTTTAGGCTTGGAAACAGAATAAGTTCTGTTTAAAATCACAAAAATATCTGTCTGCCTTGCAAATGATATGAAATACGAAAGACCAGTGTGATGTTTTTGACAAAAAAAAAAAATTGAATGTTAATGTGACTTGAATAATTTTGGGTTAAGTTTATTTTCCTAGTTCTGGGCTTTCATTACTTCTTTTACTAGACCAGGGGCCATCCTGTTCTGCTTCTTTAATTATTTTTTATTTAAAACATAACAAAGTATTCATTCATTAAATGTACTAAAACTGAGCTGTATATGCAATTGGGAATCTATTTCAAGGTGATTTTTTAAAATATTTTTTCCAGTAAGTTTTTTGATTCTCGGAGTTCGTCATTGCTGGTAAACTCAGATTTAGAAGAAAGGATATTTAAAAAAAAAATCTAAGCTAAGTAGTGATGGTTGTCCTTTCTAAAAGTGCTGTTTTTGTATTTTTCCTGTGCATGAGAGGGCGAGGGAATGTAAACACTTAATTTCCCCTATTTAATTTTTCCCCCAGTTAAGTGTCAATTAAATTGCCGAATAGAAACAAATTTATATTCCTTCCCAGAATATAACGTTTCAAAAACGCCTGTTGTTGAATAGGTAAGCAAGACGACTATTTAACCAAATGCAGGCACAGAGCAAGACCAGAATGCAAATTAAGAGTTACAGTACGGTAATTGCAAGATTGTTAGAATTTGTTTTCTAAATATTTTTAAATTCTGGAAAAATTTCAAATATTTTTTCTTATAGATAAGAAGAATGCTCAGCAAGGTCCAATGCAAATGGGAGGCCCAGGTATGCCGGATTCTATGGGACCTGGACAAGGTATAACGTTAAAAAGCTTTATTTTGTGAATGGTAATTTATATGTTACCGACATGCTACTTAATTATAAGCATTATCTTATCGGCGTTGTTCTTATACCTTAATACTAGTTTTTCGTCATATTTTTAACCGGTATGCATAATTTAATTGCAAGTGTGGATGTGTTGTTAGCAAATGTAATCTATAAGTAGGGCTATTAGAAATCAAGGGGCGATGTTGTTATAAATTAATTTTTGAATTTTTGTCATTGAGTAATTTTAACAACTGTTAATAATTTTGGATTTAAATGATTATAGGTTAAAATTTGTTGAGTTAAAAACTGCTTTTTTTACCCTCTGGAAGCTGGTACATTCCTTTATTTTTTTAAGTAGTCAACATTATTGTAGTTTTGAAACAAGAATTTGTTTCAAATGCAAATATCAATGCCCAGCGCTTTAAAATCTGAGCTTACGAAAGTGTGCAACTAAAGGAGGACAGAACTAAAGGAGAGAGAACAATATTGTAAATAAAAGGAAGGTCGATATACTAAAAAAATATCGGGCGAAGTCCTAAGCGAAAGCAATGTATTGATATAAGCAAAGAAGTGAAATAGAAATATTTACGGAACTGATGTCTTTAATACTGATGTCCTAGCTACTCATGTTAATTCTAAAGTTCAATTCTTTCAAAGGAAGCTATCTGATAATTATGGAAAATCGTTTCCCGAAAAGAAAACTAAGAAGTGTTCAAATAATAAACCCTACGTTAATGAACCTCTAAAAGACAAGATCAAAGAAAAAATTCGTTTATTTCGTAATGGTAAAAACGATGAAGCCAGGTACTATAAAAATGCTATGAAGAATATTTTTAATTATAACCCCAAGAAGTAGTATAATCTAGTTAAAATTTTCAGACAAGCAAATTAGTAATATTGATTTCCAGCTTGATAAGCCTATTATTAGAACTGTTAATGATGTCAGCAAACACCTTGCCAAGATTGTCCAGGCATTATCTCCACTTTTCACAGACTCTTGGATCTATTCCTCATGGTCAGGATGAAAACCTTCCCCATATATCACCAAAGGTTATCGAGAAGAAGATAAATAAAAAGTACAAAGTACATGCCCATCAGCATTCCGATCGTACATGTCAAAGCCTTCACTGACAAGCTGTCCTTACCACTGGCAGATATTTTCTGCACGATCACTGAAAGTGGATGCTACCCTGACACCTGGAAGCAGGGATTCATGACGCCAATTCGAAAGAAGGGCGCTGAAGAAGGTGTCAAAGGGGTTCAACCAATTAAGCTCACCTCAGTTTTTTCGAAGTTATATGATAGCTTTCTGACTTATTGGCTCAAATCAACAATTGAAGAACTTATTGACCCAAAGTAATTTGGTAATCAACGTGGCCTTTCTACTACTCATTATCTAGCAAGCTTACTGGATACAACATATACAAATTTGGAAAACCCTGATGTTTCGCTAAATCTACTTCTAATAGACATTCAAAAAGCTTTTGGTCTGATTAACCATAATGTTTTAGTTTAAAAACTCCTAAAAGAATTTCATGTTAACCCAAACCTTGTTACAATAATAGCGTCTTTTCTTTCCAGTAGAATTTAATGTGTAAATTATAAAAATGTCTATTCAGGTCTCCTTCCAGTTTACTGTGGTGTGCCCCAGGATACCCTCCTTGGCCCGGTCCTGTTTCTGATTATGATAAATGGACTTGCTACTGAACACCCTGACCGCTGGAAATTTGTCGACATGTCCTTACTGGAAAAAATTTTTAGAACTCAGTCATGGAAATCATGAAAGATATTTCCAGTGACACTACACAGGCCGACATGACTGTGAATACCAAAAAGTCAAATATCATGAGTATCAGCTTCTTGAAGAGTACACCTTCGTTTAAGCAACCAGCCCCTCTGGAGATTTCCGTCTAGCAAACTCCTCGGTATCACTATCGCGAGCGATCTGAAGTGGGAGGTCCACGTTACTAACATCATAAAGCAAGCTTATTCGACACTTTCTACGCTTAAATTTTTGTTCAAGTTTTCTTGTCCTGCATCCCACCTTTTAAAAATTTATTTTTAAGAATTTATACACCTTTGCCTTTCAAGACCACCTTTTAAGAATTTATACAAATTTCATTCGCTGTGTTCTTGAATATTCTTTTCTAGTTTGGCGTTTTGGCTTAACTACTTCCCAATCTTATTCAATAGAATCAGTCCAGAAGTGAGCATTAAGAATCACCTATGGTCGAGGTAAACTCCCATATGACTTTCTTCTTAAGTATTTCCAGCTCACAACCCTATCAGAGAGAAGAACCCTCCTGTGTACCCGGTTTGGCAATAAAGCCATGACAAATCCCCGTTTCGAAGATTTATTCCCCCCGCCCTTTCAACCTTCAAGATCCCGACCTCAAAGACCCAACTCCCAGAAAGTCCCCACCTTTCAACCTCTCCCACCAATCCACGAGAGATACAGGAAGAGTTTCATTTCTTTATTCAAATTTCATTCATTCAAACATTATTAATCAGTGAATTTGTTGTATTGACTCAGTTTTTTAGTTGATGATCGGTTTCTTTAATCTGACAAGTGTCAGTCTGACACTGTCTGTCACTGACACTCACTCTGTGTTTTTCCCTTTTTTATTTGACAAGTCTTATCTGACTGTAATACCTGACGTAAAGCGCTAATTCGTGCCGCGCGCTGTGAAAATCGTTTCTAAAATAAAATTTTCTCATTCTCTCACTCTAATAGTAAGTTTTATTTATGCTGAGAATGGGAATAGTGTTTTCTAATTTCTCCAGAGGTTTCTGAAAAAACCTAAATAGATGCTTTTCACCAATGAATTGGCCTAGGATAGATACTAAAAATGTAAAATGCAGAATTAAAATAAACCTTGTGGAATAAACTTGATGAAAACAAAATTGGAAAACAGAAAGAGAAATCATAAGTAACCTATGTGTCGAATTTCTTTGCAGGAAAAATGCACACCATTTCGTATTTTGTAGTAGTATTCAGTGGTAGTAGTAATAGCATTTAAAGTATATTTATCCATAATTTCTGTGCGCAAATAGTATTAAATTGATCAAAATGAACTATTTTGCGTTTTTACTAACTTCTCTGCTTAGAAGCCTAGACGGTCAATGTAAGTGAGAAAAAATTATTTCATGAAATCAGATGAGGAGCCTCACTACTGTTTTTCGATGAAGTATTATAATATTTTTTTAACGTAATTTAGTTTATTTTTTGTGACAGCTAATTTTTTAAAGGTAATCCAGCCTACGCTGCTATTCTTTTTTTACTCCTATATATACGGTATTAGGCATAATTAAATATCTGATTTGGCGCTTGTCTTTTATCGAGGTTTCAGGTGGCTGTTGCCCCTTCTTTTGAAAGAAGTAACAGAGAAACGTATAGGGATAACATCCTGAGGAAGATCATTCCGAATTGAAGTGCAACGTCGAATGACGTTGCTGTTCTTCAATTACTGTTTTTGGCGTGGTAACCTCAAGATAATTGGACCGAGCTGTGTGCCATCGTGTCTGTCCTGTCGGTTCAGCAATAGAGGTACAATACGATAAACCTCTAGAGAATTTATGCACCTATAGAACAAATGCTGCTTCAAGCCTCTCACTAACAGACTGGAGAGTTTCGTGAGGCACGATTGAACTGGCCCTATTCTGGATCATTTGGATTTGTGCCAACAGTGCTCTTGGAGAACCATTTTACAGTGGGCATGCCTACTTGGCAGTGGGTTCGATGTCAGACTTGTAAAGAGGGATGTTGAGCTGAGTGTTTGAAGAGTTTTGCAGCTAAAGATAATTCCCATTTTTCTTGCGCAGGAGGCTCTCACCGAGGTGGTGAGATCGAGGTGGGTTTTTGCATGAGAGATCTGTGGATAAATGGATTCCGAGGAAACGAAGTTCGCCGACTTTCTTTATAGCTTAGTCATGAAGTCAGAAGATGAAATTGGGGTGTATGTGTGGCACTTTGACCATCCAGGCATTGGGCCACTTTTCAATTTCCAAACGATCTATCTGCTGGGACAGGGAGGCTTGCCCCTAAAGATTCTCCTACAAAATAAATGTTTCTTGTGTTTAAAAAGTCTACCTTTTAAAAAGTCTACTTTTAAAAGTCTACTTTTAGTAAATTAATAATTGTAAGACCGGCAAGGGGGAATTATCTCTCCGTCCCGATATAAGAACTATCAATCCTTGTAAGATATTTTATTTCAACGGGTTGTAAAAGTTATGATGCAGTGAAAAAACTATTGAAGTTTATTACATTGCTTATTGATGTAAAATATTTTGCCTATTGGTTTAAGAGCTAAAACAGAAATTGATTGAGAATAATCAATTGATTAATGCAAAATAATTGAAATTAGATCAAGCCTAATTTATTGAAATTACATAATCTTTCTGTGCTTATTTTTGGTTGAGATAGGGGATTCGCAGAGCAGAGTATCAACTTTGCTCCCTGTTATGCAAATTATAAATCCATCTATAGTTTAAAATTCCAACTAATTGGAAGATGATCAAATTTTAATATGAATTTTTAAGTCTTACTTCTCTTGAGTTTTATCCCGTCTAGAAAACTGGTATCCTTCAAACTTCTATGAAATAAAATAATGATGCTCATGCAACTTTACATTTTTCAAAACAAGCTTCTGAATACTTTGACTGAAGAAGAAGAAGCTAAATAAACATAATTGTTTTTTAGCTCAAGGGGCATTAATGCAATGTTAAATTTACTTTTCCGATTTTCTCGGAACGTCAAGGATTGAATCTGTTTTAGTTTTGGTGTAAATCTTGGTTTGGCCGTATTCATTGTAATTTTGTCGAAATTATTTGATGTTTCGTGTATCTGCAGGACATGGTATGGTTCAAATGGGAGGTCCTTCTCAACCAAGTGCCTTAATTGCACAATTGAATCAGCGACAGATGAATTCAGGACAAGGTCAAATGGGATCTTCTGTAAGTCTTTTATAACTTTGTCATTTTCTTCTCGAAATTTTTAATTTTACTTTATAGTCTTATAGCCTAACTATGAATACTATTTGAGTATGTTTTTACTTTATAGTCTTGTAGCTATGAACAGTAGTTGAACACTTGTTTTAATTTTGGAATATTTTGGATAAATGAGACTTAGTTTAAGAAAGATAACTTGAGATTTTTCATAATTTTAAGAGATAAAAATTAAGAGCAACAAAAAATTTTGAGAAAATGAGAGTACCCCACTTTTTCGAAGCTGCTCATGTTTATCAAACGCTTTCGAATTCCATTTACAATTCGGAACCTGTGTGGCCATTTAACGATATAATACTACTGCTACTACTGACAACTGACTGCCGCACCAAGCCGCTGGAGGCCAATACAGCCATGAAAGATCCTCCTCCACCACAATCTGTTCAAAGTCTCCTCATTTATACCTTCTAAATAATTTCCAGTTTCCCTCAACTCTTTCCTTGCGGCTTTCTCCTACCCTTTTTGGGGATGGCCTGCTTTTCGTTTTGCCCTTGATGGTTGACGGTTTTCGGCAATCTGTCATCCTTCATTGGTACAGCGTGTCCTAGCCATCTAAACTTTTCTCTCATTATAATCTTACAAAATGGGATAGAGCTACATTTTCGTATAGCTTACTGTTTGAGACACGATCAGTCAGACGGGTACCCAAAACACTTTGTTTGTACCCAAAACAGTTTGTACACAATTTTTCTCGAAAACATCTAACAATTTTTATTTCTTCATCAATCAGTAATTTTATATGGATTTCTTCAGCAATTTTATTCATGATCTCCACTTCACATCTCCTCACTTCATATTTTAATACTTTCTTCACTGTCTTTAAATTCCTCTTATATTCATAGGATCTATCACTCATATATTTCTTGTACAATCAACTCCCCTTCTTTTTTACCCATCTTAAAGCATTTTCCCTAATATTCTCAGCTGCGTTTCTAACTACCCCCTTCCGCCCTAAGACACCATCTGTTGCTTCTCAAACTCTTTTCCTAAAATTATCGAGGGAATGCTTCTGTCAAATTGTAACTCCTGAGTCTACCAACGTCATAACTTCCTGTATGGTGGTATCCTTCATAACATTCAGGTTTAGATTAGCTACATATCAGGTTTAGATTAACTACGTATCCTAATATCTTGTGTCGATCCTGCCATTTATGGGCCACACTGTACTATTAGTACGGCGTGGCCTATTTTAGTACTGTACTATTTTATTAGTAAACGCTGTACTAGATTGTTACTCATCTAAAGTTACAGCGCATAACAAAGTAATGCAATAAAATTAAATATTTTTATTGAAATAATGGCATATAGAATATCATCATAAAAAAATGAATGCATTGAATCCATTCCATAAAATACTTCGTTATGTTTTCTCTAGACATGGCACTTATTCCATTTTGGAGTCATACACGAGTTTTAACATGGTTTCAGCTACAATCGCATCACGCATTTCATCATTGATATTATTGGGTTCATTGTACCTTACGATGTTACAGCAGTCTTTTACCGTTACTATTTTCTTTTTCTAGACCATATTTACCTAGACTAGGATGCCATCTATTCATATTTTCACCAATATAGAAATTAAAATCCTCTGATAAACATACCCTATTTCTACCTGAGATCCTGCTATTTTTTCCTGTAGCTGTAAGTAAAAGTGATCTGAGACACTAAAAGCTCCATTAGTCAATCCTACAGGTGAATACACTACTGTGAGTAATACCTTGCATATTTTAGTCGTAAAACGAACAGCAGACAGTCTATTGTTAATACTATTGCACCATAATGAAGATTTAGCAGCTTATTTATTCATCTTGTGACCTACTCTCGGCCTATCCACCCTATCCTTCCTAATTGAGTAAATAAACTTCACATTACCTTACTTCATTTCTTGGGGTAGATATCTCTTAAATTTCTAATAATTCCAGTTGAGAATGTCTGAATTCCTTAGTCAAAATGTATACACAATAATTGTTTTTAACGTTGTAACATTCCAAGTTGCCATTTTCAAATTATATGAATCATTGAAGTTATTATGGCCTCAGGAAAAACTTGACCTCTAAACCAGTACAGGACAGGGACTAATGCATTTTTTCGAGTCTACACCTAGTACCTCCAGGATGAATGGATATTTTGCACAATCCTGAGCCTGTCTTAGTCACAACATGGTTTTCTACACTTTGCGCACTTTCCACACTATCAACAAAGAGTCGAAATCCTGCGCAAGTATTCTCAAGCCTATTGCCTCACACTCATTATATATTCATACCTACAAATATTATACTACTATGGAGAGGCAGCCCATAACAGATAACTTAGCTTGAAATAGGCTACACCTATCTTCAATAGACCTATCTACTAATTCACATTTAAAGTTGAAATTGTTGGTGATTTTCAAGGATAAGCAGAAAATAATTATGTTTTTTTTCTATTTTTATAAAAAGATTTCAAATTCAATGAAAGGGAATTTCGATGCGTAAACAGTTCCTACAAGAAGTAAGGAGCGACATTAAAACTTAAAACGAACAGAAATTATTCCGTATATGAAAGTGGCTATCCCCTCCGAAAGTAGAGTTGTGAGAAAAAGTCGAACTTGCATAAACAGCTCCTACAAGGAGAATTATGTTACGAAAAGGCACAGACTGCTTAGGCTGGGTAATGTATTACACCATCTTTAGCTTTGGTTGTTCATGAGAATCTTTTTCGAAAAGAAGGTTGTTGATGTTTTGAGCCTAAATTCACTTGCATTCGTGTATGCGTAAGGTAAGTTAGGGTTGCTATAATAGAGAAAAAAAAAAAAAAAATCAATTTTCAGAAACTGCCGTGCCACTTTACATTTCGGTTCAGATTCTATTTTTTTTTCTTTTTTTGTTCTACGTCATTAACAGGTCCAAAGTTAAGCCTTTTAAAGAAGTTCAGCTCATAAGGAATATGAGGTTGGCCATGTGATGTGGGTTTAAGTTTCATCAATAATTGTTTTATGAATCTGTTCCTGGTTGGGGATTCCCAAAGTTCACATCTTTTCCATCCATAAACCGATGACATGAGCAAGAGCCACTTGGCCAGTCCTCTGCATCACTTTGCCAGTGGTAAACAGCCCATGTAGCCATCTCAGAGTTGAAACACTATCAAAGACGCATTATGAGGGATCAAATGCTCTAAAAAGCCGTGCAAGGATCTCTGAGTTAAAATACTCTATTAATTCCTCTGTGTTGCTTCAAGAGGATCCCTTGGAGTTGAAGAAAGTACATGGCGAATTTCCATCCAAGCAAAGTGCACTAAACGGAAAATTTAGCCTAGCATGAATTTAATGTGCGTAAAATTGATGCTTGACTCCCTCCCCCTGAGGGATACTAATATTAAGCCTGAGTTCTCTCCAATATCTTAAAATTTCACAATCAACCCCTTTTTTAGTGTCTTTAATTTTTCTTTTAGGAATTTTCTGGACATTACCCATCTCCCTCCCTAAATAAATCCTGTCGTTGGGATATTGTTCAAGACGGAGTCTTATTTCGGTTTAGAAGAACTCAACACATATAAATTTTGATAGATTAAAAATTCATTTGGCCAAACTCAAACCATAATGTCTTTGCTTGCAGAGACAAAACCAATGACACCATAACCTCATCCTGTTTTATTTATGTATATTTTATATATATATATATATATATATATATATATATATATATATATATATATATATATATATATATATATATATATATATATATATATATATATATATATATATATATTTTCTTATACAAAAAAGTGATATGTAGTTGACTCATTATTAAGTGTTTTTTCCTTATTCTTCCTTCTTGAACGCCCTTAAGGTTGACCTTGCACAACCTTGAAAAAAAATATACGACTTTTAACTTAACTCTAAGTAGGCAGAGGGGGGGGGGAAGGGTTAATTCTAAAATATAAAAAATGAGGTATTTTTAAATTACGAAGAACTGATCGGATCTTTATGAAATTTATATTTAGGAGGACCTCGTAACTCAGATCTCTTATTTTAAATCTCGACCGGATCCAGTGTCAATGGGGGGGGGGGGGGAATCTTGGATAACGCTGAAAGCGGAGAGATGAGGATGAAACTTGGTGGGAAGAATACGCACAAGTCCAAGATAAGTGACTGACATAACCGGACCGTATCCGCTCTCTGTGGTGGAGTTGGGGGGGGAGGGGAGTGATTCGGAAACATTACAAAATTAATGTTAATTTTTTAATTAATACCCCATTAAAAAAATGAGGTATTTGTAACTTACCAACAGGTGATCATATCTTAATGAAATCTTGTGCTTCAGAACTCTCATTTTAAATCCCGACCAGATCCAGTGACATTGGGGGGAGTTGGAGGGGGAAACCGGAAATCTTGGAAAAAGCTTAGAGTGGAGAATTCGGGATGAACCTTGATGGGAAGAATAAGCACAAGCTATAGATACGTGCTTGACATAATTGGAACGGATCCGTTCTCTATGGGGGAGCTGCGGGTTGTTAATTTGGAAAAATTGGAAAAATTGAGGTATTTTTAACTTAAGAACGGGTGATTGGATCTTAATGAAATTTGATATTTAGAAGGAACTCATGTCTCAAAGTTCTTATTTAAAATACCGACCAGATCTGTTGAGATTGGGGGAAGTTGGAGGGGGAAACCGGAAAACTTGGAAAACGCTTATAAATGTCGTAGATTCGTGATTGACGTAACCGGACTGGATCCACTCTCTTTGGGGGAGTTAGGCGTGTGGGATTCAGTGCTTTGGCGAGTTTGGTGCTTCTGGACGTGCTAGGACGATTAAAGCTGGTAGGTGTGTCAGGGAGCTGCACAAATTGACTTGATAAAGACGTTTTCCCTGATTCGACCATCTGGGGGGCTGAAGGATTCTTAGAATTTTGCTAGAGCTCATGCCATATGAGCTGTTGGCTCTTCCGACCTCGTCACAAGTGCCATATGAGCTCTTAGCTCTTGTTTTCTCGGGTAGAACTTTGTCTGGATTGAATTTTCGCGGTTTGAATTTTGGATAGGTCGAATTTTGTGTGTATTGAAGTGAAGATAAAAATAATGAATAGACTATTTGAAAAAATAGGAAACTAAAACCAAATATACAAAAAGTTAAAGCCAAAAGGCCCAGATCAAGAGCTATTAACGTAGTTTGAGAATAAGGAAGAGCAAATTTGCATAATCTTAGAAAAGAGGAAATATCCCAATAGTTACCTGGAGTTATCCCTGGAGATGCTTCCTTAACCACGAGCATAATGGGTAAATTTTAAATATTTGCAAAAATAGGAAACTAAAGCCAAACAGTTAAAGCCAAAAGCTAGCCAGCTGTCATAAAAAATGAGAAAAAAACCCGTAGCCTATGCTATTTTTAAAGACTAGAGGAAAGTGATTTAACCCATCTCCCTGAAATTCTAGGTCTTCTTAGAATTTCTAAAAGCTCTGAAAGTTCTAACTTGATTCTCCAGCTACATGACAAAAGTGTAAAAAGTGCCTGATACAATAGTAACAAAGTATAAAAATTGGAAGTTTAGTAACAGAATATGCACAAAAAAATCTCCACTTCATGCTGGTAAAATTTGTAAAAAATTGAATTAAAAGGCCCAGATCATGGGCTATTAGCGTAGTTGGAAAATAAGGAACAGCAAATTTGCATAATCTTAGACAAGAGGAAATACCCCAATAGTTACCTGGTCCTGAGGAAGAATTTACCATCAAATTCTTGGTGTCTTTATCTTGAAATCCTGCTGTCTTCTAATTGAATGTTCTTGTAAATAGCTGCGAAAATGTGAAATTTAGATTTTTGTTGTTGTGTGTGCTTTCGGACAAGGGGAAATCATCATTATTATTATTTTATACTGAATTATTAGAATTTCAGAAAAGACCTTCTTCGAATGGTAATTGTGAATTACTCTGCCCTCTTAAGAGCTAAAATGATTAGAGTTCCACCAGCGCTCCCTTCGTTTGTCAGCCCCAGGTCCAATAATGGTCAAGTATTACATCATTTTAATCTTTCAAGATAGCTGTTTTGATGATCAAAGTATGTGAATGTCTGAATCTGATGACGTAAGTCCGTCTCACCCCAGTCTTTAGGGTCCAAGAACAATTCATTTTGTATAGAAGCATTCACGCATAAATTGTTGAAGAGAGGTAGGCGTGTTGTAACTTGATGCAATCGGATGTTAAATCTTACGGATATTCTGACCAAGGAGACGTTGGGGTTATCAATCGGCTTTCTTGAGAGCTAATCCGAGGGTTTTTGAGTAAGAAAATTTATTTGTGAATTGTATGCTAGTAGAAAGGTGAGAGTGTTACAGTTTGTTGGATTTGTGTTGTACAGACATTTTATCTAAAATAATTTCAGCATCCCAAGGATAGTTTTTATACGAAATCCATATCCAAGATCTTGAAGTCTGATTGACAAATTTCAGGAGAAAAGTGGGTACTTTTAACAATTTCAGTTGAAAATTGAGAGTTGACGTAGTCCTGTATGATTGAAGGACTATCCTCTTCCCTTCTCTACACCATCACATACTAGGGCTACGAGGGCTGGTGGAACCGTGCTGATAAGAAATTCAGAGGACCTCAAATTCATGCATCTACAGAAGGAACCCTTTTTCCAGGGGGCTCAGCGTTTCAAGGAGAAAATAAAGAGGCAACACAGAACTAGCAAATGTTTGGGAAAAATGGAAATTGGAAGAAACAGTGGGTAAAGTTTGGGTTATTTTTGGGGGCTAGAGCGAAGCCTACCCCTCCCCCTTTCTTACAGACATGCCCACCTCGGGTAATAGGTACATAATTTCTTGTGTCGTGAAGACTTTTTTCATTAATTCATTTTTGCTGTATCAAAGTTGGAAACGAATTGAGTAACTACTAACCTCCCAAATCTAACTTCTTAGTCTAATTCTGGTGCTAAAAAAATATATCGAACGTTGGAATAATACATAAACATATAACAAATTCTGAGATTTCAGAGGGGACCCGAAACCTCCCCCCTTACTTGCAGGCATACCCGCCTTAGTAATAGGTGCATAATTTCTAGTATTTCTGCTAGAAATTTTATCTCACGAAGACTTCTCCTTCGTGCTTTTTTTAATTTATTAAATTGGTAAATAAATTGAGTGTCTATTAAACTTCCCAGTATACCTCATAAGTCTCTGTTTCTGGGGTTACGAAATATATCAATACTGAAAAGGTGCAAAATCCCATAATAGTTTGTTTAGCACTGATTGGGTGAATGTCTCTTCTAAGATGCAATATTATATTGAAATTCTAAATCAACTTTGGAAATATTGCATTAACTGAGACACCCTCTCCTCACAAATCTTTGATCTGCCGAAAATATGATTTATCGCTTACCCTAGAAAATATTGTTTTTCTGTTTTTCCGTTAATTTTATAGGGTACGGTCAAGTATCTTTTATTTTCCTTATTAAATTAATACTTAATACTAACTTCCCGGGATATAATCTTTAATATATAGCAACGATTACTTATCCAGCAACTTGTAAACTGAAAAGCTACTGACAACTAAGTGGATAGTCACACATGTAATCCGCAGTAAACATAGCTTATTTACAAATGTTACAAGGCGAGCTACACTTTGCAATTGCTGTCTTTTATTTATTTTTTTTTCTGCGCGCAATGGTATTTTTTTCTATTTTGTGAACAGATTGAATTTCTGTTAATATATGACGTCTCTTATCATCGCGTATCCTACATTTTTTGGGGTTAATAGCTGTAACATATAAATCCAGACCGTTCCGAGCACCCTCCTAACCTAAGACATTGTTTACGTCTTGTGAAAAGCTTAGCATAATTATTTGGACTTGTCGGGTAATATTGGAATGCTACGACTACTAACAACTCACCGCAGCACCAAGCCACCAGAGGCTACGCACGCTTTAGGCCGACACCGCTACGCACGCTTGGGATGCTAAAAAATACTTCTTTTTCTGTGGAATTGCGTAGGAGAATAAAATATTGTGTTAAATATAAAAATAAGAAAATAATAACACTACGCTCATATGTGAAACTATTGTCAACTTCTGCTTTTTATGTACTAAGATTTAAATAGTCACCCAATACCCAATTATGGATAAATAATGAATATGTGCTGCGTGCCATTTTTTCACTATAGTCCAGTCAACCCCTGGTAAGCTAATTTGAGATAGCCAACAATTCCTAGTCCGTATTCCGTAAGGCTTTCAAAATAGGCTTTGATCAATTCTTGCCATGTATAGCGTTTTTGCATTAAAATAGGAAAACTTGTATAAGAGGAAGTTGATTTTTCTTTTTTTTCACTTTTTTTTTGTTTTAGAAAGGGAACAATGTAATTTTAGTAATGATTGCTTGTGATAGCCGTTAAAAAAGATAAAATGATATCTTGTTGACAACAAGATAAAATATTGTATGATTTTCTACCGGTTCGTATCCAGGACTTATTTTTTGGTGGGGGGGGGGGTACAAAAGGATTTTTTTCCAAAGAGGGCTTTACAAAATATTTAACAAATACACCAAAAATTTGTTATATGCTCATTTTTGTCCGTGATTGTCCTCGAGGACAAACTCGAGGTTTAAACCCCTTAACCCCGCTGGATACAACCTTCCTTGTTGTATAAAAAATATTTATGGAAATGTCTATCCTCTCAAATTTGTTACAGTTTGAGGTTTATGATATGCATCAAAAATGCCTGAAGTTGATTACCTTCTCTCTAGTATTGTGTTTTTTGCGTAATGTTATGTATCCTTTTTCTAAGCGTTATATGATACCTTTGGGTTGCGAGGACGAAAGTGGAGATCCATAGTATGAATTTCGCTGACTCCAAAAAAGGAATATTTTTTGTTGGTTTGTGCTGACGAAAACACATTTTTACTGGCTGAAATGCCAATAGAAAACTTTCTGAATCAGTATTAGTGATCAGGCACTAGAAAGTCACCGTCATTAAATGTCAATTTTTTATTATTTTTAGTTTAAAGTGAAAAGTTTTTCAAGTGACAAGTTTGAAGGAGCAGGATAGATAACGGTGCTATTGTATTTTGCAAGTAGTTTATTTTATAGTTTTATCCAATGGAAGGGTTAAACTAGTCAAAGTTACAAAATGCAGCGAAGAGCTGTTGACTAAATTCATGAATTATTTTTGCGAAAGTAGTTTTAATGTAATCCCCTTACACCTCTCTCTATTCTTCCGAGTTTTTCTTTAAGTGTTACGCCTTTCTAACTGTTTCTCTTTAGGTCCGTAAGCCGTATATGCTCCGTAGCATAAGCCACTTAAGTGTCTTAACGTAAGCCGATTGCAAAGTTAAAAAAAATTAGATCCGTAACGCAAGAAATTAAAAAAATTGGAAGTGATTTGAATTATTTGAATTGAAAATGGATAATTTAGATAACTTGATGATAGACTGTGTGAAGGAATTGCTCACCCAGCCTAGTCTACTTCGACTAGTAACAGCGTATGCTACTCCATTTTTCAATTTTTGAACCTTCGAATACACAGGAAACCCGCCGACAGACAAATATATTCATCACTGCTTGAGTTTAATAAAAAGACAGATCCCGATCCATTCTCCAGACTCTCCCATTTTGCTT
The DNA here is from genome assembly GCF_032884065.1 of Artemia franciscana. NCBI lineage: Eukaryota > Metazoa > Arthropoda > Branchiopoda > Anostraca > Artemiidae > Artemia > Artemia franciscana. The sequence goes on along the minus strand of NC_088878.1, from coordinate 11,565,041 downwards.
GTTGAATATATTTTATAGAAAAGTTTCGGCTTTACTTTTTAGAGTTAAATAATGCATACCAAAGCTTACTTTAAGCAGCTAATCGAAGTTTTAGTGTGATAAACAAAATTTCAGTGTGAAAGGAATTTACTTAAGCTCCGTGGCGTAAGCCAATATAAAGTGGCAATGTGAACCCGACATTAATATTTTCTGTATTCATAATACAAAGGGGCGTGAACTTTTTGCCTTAAATGGTTGGAGATTCACCTATTTATCTAGGGAGTGTGTCACAATATGTTAAAGTCCCTTATGGACATTACACACTGATAGTGGTTGTAATATGTCTGAATGATATCTAGACATTAGTGATTTAAAACTTGTGCCAAGATTGTAACATAGAATATTACAACTATCTTATACATATTTTGACTGACGGATTCAGAGCCTTTGAACTGGACTAGTTAGGGGTTTTGAAAACTTATGTCTCAATTGTAGGAAGCGTGAAATTTGGGTGAAATAGAATTTCAGGAAACTTTCAGTAGTAGGAAAATCACCATCATAACCAAGATTAACAACAAGAATAAATGAATGAGAATTTACGATTTGATATATATTAACATACATTCTTAATAAATCTCGATTTATTCAAGTTATGAAAAAAAAAGTTTTAATTTTCAGTACAGTGAAAATTATGTTTTCACCGTACTGAGTATAAAGATCCCAAAGTCTTTAGAAGGCACAGGGGGCGTCAGCCTGACCTTTGTGGTGGTTTCTTCTTGTTTTGAGTTTAACTTAGTTATTTATTTTATTTCTTCTCTTTTTTAGCTTAATTTATGGCTTAATGTAACCTAAATTTTGTATTTCCTTTGAAAAACTTCTTTTTTTTAAATTTATTTCCTTGGATTAATCACCAATAAAGATTTGAAAGACATAAATTTGAGAAGCATGTAAAAGAAAAACAACAAAAGAATGAAATGTGACTGAAATGCAATGCTAAATTATAAAAAAATTGCCCCATAATATGAAATAAAATTATTTAGCGTAAAAGGTTGTAAAAACAAGTCTTGTAGTTTCTTTTTGTTGTCACACCCCCAAAGGAAAAAAGCGGGAGCTAAAGTATTTGGACATTGTGAAGTTAGAAAACAATTCTTTACTTCATAATATGCAGAATAATTGTAGCTAACACATTTTGTATGCTGACTCGCTGTACTTTACCTCCCCCCCTAATGTGCAAATATATATCCCAAATTTTAAAAGTTTTGGTCGCACCCCTGGAGGAAAAAAGCGGGAGCATTATTTTGCTGTAAAATCGTGATCAGGTGCAAGTTAAGAAACTGCAGAAACATATTCTTTTATCTTCCAGTTTTGTGGTTATTGAGAGAGTTTAAGGAGATTCAAAATGTTATCCGGAATTTATGTACTTTTCTTGAAACAATTATGCAAAATGGGGAGTTGTAAATTCGTTGAAAATTCTGTTATTCAGCTCTGAATAACATTCAGGATGTTATTCTGTCCTCTGTTATTCTGTCCTTTGTAATTCTGTCCTCTGTTATTCAGCTTCCCTTCCAGAACTAATTCCCAGCAAACTCCTATTTAATGTACAAGATGCTTAAGAATGTGACAAGTATTGTGAGCTAGTGTTTGAATGTCGCTTTAGAAATTATTCTACTCCTTCAAATCAGGGAAGTCTGTGAAAATTCTTTATCTATCATTTTGCATACCTACCCAAGCTTTTCGCTTAACAGCTTAACATCAAGAAATTGACCGTGTGTTAAATATTGCTTTATTCACGTGTTTATGACGCATTTATGAACATTCACTTGAATTTCATAGAGGTTTGTCATTCAGGGTCCACAACAACAAAGCCACGACAACTGGGAAATGATGCAGCAAAATCAAATTTTGCAGCAGCAGCAGCTGAACTTACCATCTCAGAATTTCAACCCAAATCAACAAGTAAGTCAGGGTATGGTCAACCAAAATGTTATGTCTCAACAGTTGATGGGAATGGGACAAGGACCACAACAGTTGCAGCAAGGTAATTTCTTCTTTTTCTTCTCGATATATGGGATTTACCTAGGTTGTCTATGTGACTACTCTGCAAAGTGACATCTTCTAAATTAATTTTCAATAGAACTGGGTCTATTAAAATGTTTGGTAGGTCGTACAGTTGGCTGAATATGAGCCCAGACTTCTTAAAAACAACCATTCCTCCAGACAAAAAAGTTAAAAATATAAAGCAATAAAATCTTTATCAGTCATCAACTTTGATTTCACTTTGAAAACAGTATACGCTGTATCTTTTGTCGCGAATCTGAGAAAAATAGGCGCAAGAGCTGTAGCTCTACCCGTGCCAAACTAACCAAATACTTGGAAAACTATAGGTTCTATCACTATCTTAGCTCTTTGACTATCTACCTTGGTCCTACTGCCCTAGCAATGACGCATAGACGGATAATAGATAGACATATCAATTAACAAAGGAACTAACAACATTTTTATACAATTCTAATCAGGGGGGAATCAATGCCAGGTTTGCTTCTCACTCAATTGGACTATCTGTCTTGGCTTTTTCTACAATTAGACATGGCTTGATGCCCACAACTATTCCATTTTAATTCCCCTTAGTGTTGGGGAGTCTAAAAAGGTTCACAGATAACGACTGTGCTTTATAAAGATTTATACCCATTCTTTTTTCAATATTTACTACAGAAGCACTTGGGTCAGTTCCTAGATCCTGTTCCCACTTCAAAAACACCGAAGAATCAAGTAAACGTTCCTATCCGTAATCGTCCAGCTTTACCTCAGTAATAGTCTTCCTAAGCTCTAATGACTGAATCTGGCTATTCAGAGAGGAGAACAATTTTTCTGTTAAAAAGTTTTCTGTATTAATTTTTCTGTTTTTGAATCGTTTAGCCAGTTTCACTACTCTTGAAAAAAGTTTCTTCTTAATTAATATTCATTAGATGTAACTTTTTAAATATCAAGTTGAGATATGAAAGGCTATACGCGAGGTTAGGATTAGGAAAAAAAAGAGTTTTTTCTCCAAATCAAAAGAACAAAATTTGAAGCTGTTAAAGGCTGCGTTAGTTTTAAATTTTTTACTAGAGATCCCATTGTACCACTCTTGAAATTTGTTTAGTTTTAATATCTTAACTTTTTTTTGAATATTTAGTTAAAATATGCTGGTTAAATGTGACTTCAAACTGGAAAAATGTAGCTTTTTCTAAAAAATAAATAGTTATAATTTTTTCTGAGTAACAATAACAGTTATCAGCAACAGTAACACATTAGTAATTATAGTAATCAGTAACAGATGCAGTAACTGTTATCAATTACAATGTCTGTTGGCGAAGTCTGTAGTCAGTCAAACAGGTAAGAGCAGAAAATCTCTTTTAGAATTTTTCTGTCCAAAATGTAATGTCTTAAAAGTAGATGGGAACGGGACAAGGATCATAACAATTGCACCAATGTATTTTTGTCTTTTTCTTCTGAAAATATGTAGCTTTATCAAGTGCTGTCGTAGGATTATCAGGTGCTCTCGTAGGGGAGTTTTCTTCAGAAAACACGGGGGTCCAATCGATAATACTAACTTCCTCCACAAACTTTTGAAGATTCCTTTTTTTCATTAACCTTGTCGTTATTTTCTTTTTCTTTGGTCTGTGATACTGACAATGCATAAAAGTCATCATTCACCATAACAAAGCTCCAAATTAGCAGAATTAATGAAAATATTATCAATTAGAGTTGCATTCTGTCCAGTAATCCTTGTGGGCACACTGACATGTGGGTATAGATCATTCGACATGATAAAGTTTAAAAAATCAACATTATGATTAGACAAGTCAAGCAGGTTAAAATTAGAATCACCCATAACAATATGACTAGCTCTAGACTGTTTCTGATTACCTTCGAAATCAACTGACTCATACCTCCCACAAAATCATCCAGGCGGGCACTGATCGGCTTATACACCATACTAATTATGTTCCTTCTCCCATCAAGTTCAATTTCAATCGAAAAAACATCAACCTTACCTTCTATCCATATGCTAAGATTATCCCTTTCATTATGATTCAACCCATTCTTCACAAGGAATCCAGCACCTCAACGACTCATTACCACTCGGCTCTTAACACTAAGGTCATAACCTGCGTCTTCACAAGCGTGTCATCAAGCGTCTTTATCAGTTTGTGTCTTCACAAGCTGAAGAAGGTGGGCCAAAAAATATAGGAAACTAAAATTTGTCTAAAGAAAAACAATCACTGCCATTTAGTGTTTCCTAGGATTAATTCAAAGCTCTCTTTACCATGTTGATTTTACTCTTGAAGCTTTTTTTGCTAGCAATATTGGTATTTTCACTGTTTTAAGTCAACTAGATAATTCTAAAGTCATCAATTTACTTTTTTATTAAACAAAATTGGAAGCTTCTGATTAGTCTAGAATTAAACCCGCCTATAAGTATAACCTATAAATATATTTAAGTTCACATTTGAAAGGATATAAGTCTACCAGGATAAGACTGGTGAACTTATGTTTTAGTAAAATCAAGCAATATATCTTCAGTTGTAGGGCCTGAACCTTACATCTACGGGTTAGTTAAATGGTAAACTAAGAGTGCGTCTATCCGCTATATTTCGTATTTACGACCTAGTACTTGAAGCGATAAAAACAGGTTTTCGCTAAGGAATTAGGAAAGCTAGTATCAGCCGAAAACGAAAAAAAACGGAAAGAAAATTGTATTCGGAGAAACTATTGACGGAGTTCTAGATCTTCATCTGTATGTTCCTTTTCAAAATTGAAAAAACTTTATCCTTTGATTTTTCACAAAAACTGGAAAAAGTAATTGTTAAAAAGTAATTCGTAATTGTAACCTCAATTAAGCTATTTAGAAAATTGTAGGAAATATTGATAAAGGTAAAAGACAGAAATAACGATCGAAATTTCCATCCTTCCATCCTTCGATATGCTTTGCTCTTCTTCGAGAATTTGATATATTTTAACTCTTGATGTTTCGACGTTAGGTGCATTGAGTATTTTGATACTAATTGTTGGCAAAGTTAGTCACTTTCTCTATCTTTTTATAAAGTTATTTCGTTTTGTTGCATTTGCAATCTTCTTTATCTTGCTAACTTCTAATATTTAACCAATATCCCTGTTTTTTTCTTTATATCCAATTCTCTATCCTTTCGTTTTTTTAGTTTCGTATTTTCCTTTCATATTTCGAATACAAATGCTATATGTTTCATGAATGGAATTTAAGAACATAAATCGAGCGAAACGTCAATTAAACCTTAAGTGTCACTTGTTACACTGAACTAAGTGTTACTTGATCTTGAGCTTCTCTTAATTTAGTCTAACAACTAAATCGAAATGTCTTGAAAGTTTTTACTTATTACCCTTAGCCATTTCTGAGGTAGTGACGATATGGCCTTTTGACAAGCTGGATTCACAAAGTGTGTTCTGATGTAGGATAACATCCTCTTTAAATCGTAATTTGCAGCTGTATCCTTTTGACAACCTTGATGCACCTAGTTGATTAGCACCCCTCTTCCACACCTTTTTGATATTGGGGAAGGGCAAATAGCCCCTCTTCCACACCTTTTTTCCCAAAAGTTGTCTGATCAGATTTTGAGATAGCCATTTTGCTTTATATAGTTGAAAGCACAGCATAAATATTGTATGCTAAATATTATAATATTTTATCATATTTTTGTTGTGAGTTGAAAGGTACAAATTACGATTTACGATTTAAAGATCAAATTACCATTTGATCTTTTTGGCCCCTGAAACAGGGTACTAGAATTCTGATATCCAGTAAAATGAGCCCTCTCTCAATCTTGTAGGATTACTAGTTTAACACGATCAGCCCTGAGGAAAACTAAAAACAAACACAAATAAAATAAGTACAACTGTAGCCTATAAAGTTATATACAAGGTGACTGTAAGCCTACCGTTCAAGGTTTTCGTGAATGGTGATTTTAATCATGTCTTATTTATTTTGATTTGATATGAGGGTTGATGAGTATTGGATCCTTTTTATAAATTTGAAATATTGTTTTCATCATAAAAAGCTACTTTTCTCTCGAAAATAACCAAAACAGACTGTTTTCAAATCAGTGACAATTAGGAAATATTTATCACTCAGACTCGGTTGCTCTGTTACTGTGTATGTTACCACCCTCTTTAAATCGTAATTTGCAGCTGTATCCTTTTGACAACCTTGATGCACCTAGTTGATTAGCACCCCTCAACGTATCCTGAAAATTTCAAGTTGATAAACTTAGCTGCTAATTAGATACCGCAGGTACACTCTTTTGACAATCGTCCATGAACATAATGTTTTTGATTGAGCTGGAAAGTGCCAGCAACCTACTCTGTAAGCTCCAATGTAATGACCTTCCTCGTCCATTGTACAAATGCCTTTGTGATAATCTGGATGCACATAGTGTCTTCTGTTTTAGTTTCTCACTCTCTAGATTTCTCTGAGACTTGCATATTATTACCATATTTTGTTCATGGGATATCGCATCTCTGCCGTTTTGACGACCCGGTTGTTCTTAAACTCATTTTGATTTCGTTCAATGATGGTAATAACAGTAGTAGTAGTAGTTGCAGTTGAAATCACAGTTTTGCAGTCGCAAGTAGTATCAGTTGCAAGTCGACTTAGTCGTAGTCGCAAGTAGATGTATTCCTTATTGCAAAGAGGTCAATGTGGCAGCTGCAAGTAGTCAAGATCACAAGTAGTTGCAGTTGGAAGAAGTTGCAGTAGTAATAGTAGTAGTTGTCTTATTGTATTAGTTGTAGTTGTAGTAGTAGATGAAGCATTCGTAGTTGTGGCAGTTGTAGTAGCAGTATGGAATCAGAATTGCTAGCAGTCGCAGTTGCAGTCACAGTTGCAAGTAGTGTCAGTCTCAATTAGTTTCAGTCAGAAGTACTCACAGATGCATGTGGTAGCAGCCACAAGCAGTCGTGGTAGTAGGAGTTGTTCTAGACTTATTCCATCCAAAAAAATTCCTCCATTAGATCCCCCTGGAAGCTTTCCTCCTGGAAATTTACCTCCCTCCTGGGAAAAATCCCCCTGGCGAATCCTCCCCTATAGGCAAAATTGAGCAGCCACAGAGAAACTGTAACAAAGTAAATCCACAGAGAAATATGACAAGTAAAGAAAATACGGAATTTCAGAATACTGCCCTCCAGTAGCTCTCGGTGTTTAAAAGTTAGATTATAAACTTCAATTTTCAGTCGAATTAGCCCCCTCCCGTGTTTCTAAGTTTGTCCTTTATATTCGAAGCGGATGTAAAAAAGTTTTTTAGTACTTTTATGGCCGTTCTTTTGGCTGTGTTTTGAGGGAAAGCAATGTTTGTATATATTTTCCACCTGTATTGGGGTTCTCTTAGCCCAAGTTTTCATATAAGCTTCAAGTCAATTAAAAACTCGGCCCTCTTTTGGGGCCTCCTTTGTTAGAAGACGGACCAATTTCATTGGGACCAATTCTTTGAACAATGTTTTGTACGTTAGTTCATTTTGCATAAGGACTAGCGGTTGTAAGTTTCATATTGATCTGGGATTTTTCAGAAACACCAAAAAAAAGTAAAATAGAAATTTGAATATTAATTTTCGGTGATTAACTTTCCGGGGGACTTACGTGGTGCAATTCTTTCAGGGATACTATTATCCTTTATGCTAATATATATTGTTTTACTACTATATTTGTAATACTAGTCGCAATGATCGTGACAGTTGTAGTAGTAGTTGTTGTAATACTGGAAGTAGCTGTAGTTGTAATTGTAGTAGTAGTCGCAGTAGTAGTTGTCATAGCCGTAATAGCTGTTGTAGAAGTTGTCATAGTATATATAATCGTAATAGTATAGTTGTAAAAGTAGCAGTAGTAGTCATAATAGACGTAGCAGATGTAGTAGAAGTAGTAGCACTAGTAGGTGTAATCGTAATCGTAGTAATAGCCGTCGTCGTTGCAGTAGTATTAGTAGCACTTGTAGGCGTTGTAGTAGTTATAGTAGTAGCACTAGTCGGCGTAGTAGTAGTTGTAGCAGTCGTCGTCGTCGTCGTAGTAGTAGTAGCAGTAGTAGTAGGAGCCACATAATGTCCTTCGATTAATTAAAAACCTCCATTGACATGCCCTGAAAGTTTCAAGTTAATACCCGAAACCGTTTCTGAAGTGTTATGGTTATGTCTATCTGACAACATGCATGTTCATAGTGTTTGGTTTAGTTCAATGTTCTCATAAATATTCTCTAAAAGTTTCATCTGGACACTTTCAATCTTTTCAGAGTTGCAGGATCAATCATACTCTCTTTTTTTCAATAACTAAGCCTGTATGTAACCAAGGGGTAGCTTACTTAACTTGTAAGGTTTGCTCGAATGGCTCTGGGGGGTTGTGTTATCCCTAATGTCATAGTTATCGGTCCTTTCAACAATTTTGAACAATTTGGCTATATCAATGTTTTGATATGAAGTCTTTCGAGAAAGGGTAGTTTTAAGTTTTTTTTTTCGGCGAGGGGGCTGTTTGCGCTCTAATCATATTTGACGCTTAAAAGATTCACTGGAACTTTCAATGTCCATTTGAATGAACCTCCTCTGAAGTTTTTTATGACAATTACTTCCTTGTGATTTGGCCTGGGGATGACTGAAAATAAATAATAGGTTGAAACCTCACCGCTCTTCCCTTAGGCAGCGCTATTACGCTGCCCATGATATTCATGGGTCTTTTTCCTAGAAATAAAAATCAATAAAAAATTGTGCTTTAAGCCTTTTTGTCCAGTAGCAAATAATTTTACAGAAGCTATTGGGACCGAGTTAAGTCTGGTACAGTTTTAAGAACATCAGAACTTACGTTCTTAAGAACTTAAAATGCATTCTTAAGATTATTCTTAAAGCTTAAGAGCAAGACTATGCAATTAGTGTATAATTAATTCTTAGATATATAATTTATATGCGTATCCGATTGTTCCCCTATAAGTTTCCCCTCGAATGACCAAGCGCAAACGAAATGCTATATTTCATGACCCGCAGAAATGTACCTTTTTTTATTTTTTTTTTTATAAAGACTCCCGTATTTAAAGCCTGAATACTTAGGCTTTTAATACTACATGCATAGATTTTTTTTTTTGCTCACTTTGATTCATTAAGATAAAACCAGAAAGTGAATATTCCTTTTTTTTCTCACTGTTTTATTATTTATTCCTCAATCTTGGACAAAGCCAAGATTGGACTAGTCAAGACTTATTTAGCCGAGGAGGGGCTTAAACGGAAGATCGGAAAATTAAAGGGAAGCTGTAGGGTTTCTTAGACTTAAGTAAGACATACAAACTAAGTCCTCCCTTCTTTTCTCCAAGTCTGCACATGAAGGATACTTATTTGTATAAAAATATTCCTTGGGGGGGGGATTCTGAGCAATATATTCTCAGAATCACTACTGCTTAATGCTAATAAAAAAGCTTTGCTTCTGACTTTCTTACACTGATGTACCATCTAGATATATTAAAAGAAACGATTTGAAAGTCATAGTTTCTTTAAGTTACAAAGAAAAGTATTTCTAACATTTTTTTAATTGTGAATTTTGGAGCGTTTTAAAGAGACTGAAAACCTCTCTTATTTTGCTTCCTGTTCTTAAATTACATGGTTACTTTCTAATTTAATATTATTGACTCATGGACAATGCCAATAAGGGGTTACAAATAGTAGCTGTATTTAAGTTCAGTTATACATTTCATTTACTCCAGGATTTGGCCGGTGATTTGAATCGAATACATGCGTCATAGACTTGAATATTTTTTCTTGTCCATTTAATTCATGCTTAAAATGTAGTTTGAGCTATATTTTAATGAATTTAGTATCTTTACCCACCAATCAATGTCAATTTTATCAGAATCGTCATTGTATGTCCTCCCATGAGGGATCTTTTAAATACCACACTCTCTTTATATACTGCTTCTTCTTCATGACACTCTATGTTTCAAATAGATCTGGAAAGGCACCGACATTTTTTTTTCGAAAGCTTGTGGTATAAGCATAAGCGTTGCCCCCTCCAAATCCTTTTTGTAAATAGTAGGGAATATCGTTGGTCGGCAGCACTCGAGAGGTAATCGTAGAGGTGCTCCGTTGTCGCCTTATGTGCCAGCTGGCGCTGGAAGACCAAAGTCTAAGTAAGCAAGTTAGTAAATAGTATCCCTGTCTTCAGTCTCTTTAACTTTATTTGATTGTAGGAAAATTTTCTTGTTTCCTCATGTTAAATCAAACAGTTCGTGGTAACGAACTGTAGTAAGGAGCGACCCGGCTCAATAGTAACCAAAACTCTAAAAAATTGAATTTTGATATCAATAGCTACATCAAAAGAATCGCATTTTAATGCTGATTTTAAATATATAAGTTTCATCAAGTTTAGTCTTACCATCAAAAGTTACGAGCCTGAGAAAATTTGCCTTATTTAGGAAAATAGCGGAAACACCCCCTAAAAGTCGTAGGATCTTAACGAAAATGACACCATCAGATTCAGCGTATCAGAGAACCCTACTGTAGAAGTTCTAAGCTCCTATCTACAAAAATGTGGAATTTTGTATTTTTTGCCATAAGACAAATCACGGGTGCGTGTTTATTCGTTTTTTTTTCCCAGGGGTCATCGTATCGACCAAGTGGTCCTAGAATGTCGCAAGAGGGCTCATTCTAACGGAAATGAAAAGTTCTAGTGCCCTTTTTAAGTGACCAAAAATTGGAGGGCATCTAGGCCCCCTCCCACGCTCATTTTTTTTCCAAAGTCAACGGATCAAAATTTTGAGATAGCCATTTTGTTCAGCATAGTCGAAAACCATAATAAATATGTCTTTGGGGATGACTTACTCCCCCACAATCCCTGGGGGAGGGGCTGCAAGTTACAAACTTTGACCAGTGTTTACATATAGTAATGGTTATTGGGAAGTGTACAGAAGTTTTCAGGGGGATTTTATTTTGTTTGGGGATGGGGCTGAGGAGAGGGGGCTATGTTGGAGGATCTTTCCTTGGAGGAATCTGTTATGGGGGAAGAAAAATTCAGTGAAAAGGGCGCAGGATTCTCTAGCATTACTATAAGAAAACAATGAAAAATAAACATGAAAACGTTTTTTCAAATGAAAGGAAAAAGTAGCATTGAAACTTAAAACCAACAGAGATTATTACGCATATGAGGGGTTCTAAAAATAATTTAGCATAAAGAGCGAGGTATTTAGGAGGAGATAAATACCTTCCTCTTTATGCTAAAGTATTTTTAGTAATTTCAACTATTTATTCTACGGCCTTTCTGATTCAGGGGTCATTCTTAAAGAATTGGGACAAAACTTAAGATTTAGTGTAAAGATCGAGGTATTAACGAGGGTATAAATCCCCTCGTATACATAATAAAAATATAAGGTTATGAAAGTTTGTTGCGTAAGTTAATTCTTAAGTTACGAATATTTTTTACTAATAAAAACGTTCGTTAAAAATTAAAAGTTCTAGTTGCCTTTTTAAGTAACCGAAAAATTGGAGGGCAACTAGGCCTCCTTATCCACCCCTTATTTCTCAAAATCGTCTGATCAAAACTAAGAGAAAGCCATTTAGCCAAAAAAAGAATTAATATACAAATTTCATTTTAATAATTTATGTGCGGAGAGCCAAAACCAAACATGCATTAATTCAAAAACGTTCAGAAATTAAATGAAAAAAAACTATTTTTTTTTTAGCTGAAAGTAAGGAGCGACATTAAAACTTAAAACGAACGGAAATTACTCCGTATATGAAATGGGTTGTCCCCTCCGCAATCCCTCGCTCTTTACGCTAAAGTTTGACTCTTTGCCACAATTCTACTTTTTAAAACAATTAAAAGCTCTAAAATTAACACTCTATGTTTCAAATACAGCTGGAAAGGCACCGACATTTTTTTTTTCGAAAGCTTCTGGTATAAGCATAAGCGTTGCCCCCTCCAAATCCTTTTTGTAAACAGTAGGGAATATCGTTGGTCGGCAGCACTCGAGAGGTAATCGTGGAGGTGCTCCGTTGTCGCCTTATGTGCCAGCTGGCGCTGGAAGACCAAAGTCTAAGTAAGTAAGCTAGTAAATAGTATCCCTGTCTTCAGTCTCTTTAACTTTATTTGATTGTAGGAAAATTTTCTTGTTTCCTCATGTTAAATTCTTTTAATAGGGCCTGCAATGATGGGGACAAGACCTCGTATGCCGATTGTCAAAATGGGACCTGGTGGACAAGGAGTTATGCAGCAGCAGGTACTCAGATTTCTTAGCTTTTTTATCCTTGTATTTTTTCATCTATTGTCGCTAAGGGCAAAATGCCCTGACGAGGCAGGATATAAATAGCTGGGTATGTTTTGGTAATATTGGTCTCCATCTTCTGTAAGTTTCTTTCGCAGTTTTTATATCCGTGAGGAAAATCTTGTTAGTACCGCATCATAGAGGTTTTAGAGTGAACTGTTTTTTCCTTTTCTTAACATCAGCCATGACGGCGAATATTGTTGAAGAGTGACCAGGGGATTTGCACCGCTGAAGAACCTTATAGCTTAGTAAATGCTAGAACATTGCACTGTTGTTTGCGTTACATAGCTCTCTAATGCTATGTTTTTTGTGGGTGGATGGGTGAAGGGAGCCCTTTCGTACCCTGGTTGCCTTGTTTTACAATGTGAAACCTTTTATCGTAGTATCATAATTTTGTGTATGGATACATAATGAGTTGGAGGTAAATGTGTCTGTGGGACGTTTACTCTTGCTAATAAGAGTGCATTGTCAAGTGCTGAAAGTCATTTTGTGAATAAGATGAACCCTGATTTACACATAATTACTTGAGCTGCAACTTTGGGACTCTTAATTTTGATTTGTGGTTCTAATATTTTTGGTGAGCCTGATGGTAAGAAAATTGTTATATAGAAATTTTAATTGTAGACAGACATCAGCTGATTCAGTATTTTTACTAACTATATGGGACGGTTTGATGTAGAGCCTACTTGTTAGGCTGAGATTGGAAAATTTCATCTCCTAGGGCTATGTAACTTGAAGTTGGTGATTATCTGGTAGGTATGGCACTGTTTAACTTCCGTATAAAACTTTGAGATGAAAATTACAAGAGCAGTTGGATATGAAATGTCAAGGTTTCGAATCTAATAAAGTTGAAGATTTTTTTTTTCTTTTTTATATAGCGCAAAATAACTTGCTGAATAAAGTTTGAAATGATGTTGGAAATGTTATCAAAAGCGCTTTGTGTCGGGCAAAAGGGAAAAAGATTTTACAGAAGAATTTTTGAGTGATGGAACTTGCGGCAAATATGCAAGATATTGTAATGACTTGTTAATATATTGAAATGGAGTAGTCAGTTTGGACTACACTCAGTTGAAGAAAGGAGTAACTTCTCAAAAAGTCATAAAAATAATCTTAGGGAAAGATGGACAGGACATTTTGAGGATCATATAAACCGGCCTCTTGCTTTTTTCTAGTGAAAAGCTCGATTTACTGGCTTCTTGTCACCTCCCTTTGCTTGTTCTACTTAATATAGTTGGCAGTTTTTAGCTCCTGCTTTCTCAGACGGTGTTCAAGTGTTTTGACTGAATTTTATTGTGCCTGGGAATGTAAGAGGTATAGCACGTCTAAATAATTTTATTCGAAGACGCTCATATTACGAATTGCGGACTCAGGTTACGGATAATTACGGAATGTTATGTATTTATCTCACTACTTAGACTCTTCTCAAATACTTAAAGCCTATACATAATACATAATTATCCATAAATTATCCATAATAAATTCATGAATTATGAGATTACGGATAATTACGGAATATTATGTATATATCTCACTACTTAGACTCCTCTTAAATACATAAAGCGAACATATAATACATAATTACCCATATATTATCTATAATTAATGCATAAATTACCACATTACGGATAATTACGGGGTGTTATGTATATATCTCATTACTTAGACTCTTCTCAAATGCAAGCAGCAAGCAGCTTTCTACAAGTTAAAAGGATGTTCATCCACATATAAATCGAATAATATAATTTGAATATGTTTTTATTAGTTTTCATGGCTCCTTTTTATTTTAGCTTAATGGTATGTTACCTCAACAGTCACAATTTTTGCAGCAACAGCCATCGCAAATGATGCAACAACAGCAAAATCAGATTCTACAAACCCAACAAATGTTGCAACAACGTAAGGTGAATAATGATTTACTTTTACAGTTTTTATGAAATTTTCTAAGAGGAATAATCGGAGAACAAAATGGTTTGTTATAAGTTAAAACAAAATGGCTATTATATTATTTATAACAACAAAATGGAGAACATTATAACAAAGTATATAATGGAAATTAATTTATATTATATTTTATTTTATAATGTATAAAAAAAATGGAGAAACCAAAAGCTGTTAAGCACATAGCAGTTTAATATGGTTTCCTGAATGAAAATCCACCTTTTTATAGTTCGATTATTCTTTAAATTTATCTTTGATTTAAAGTTTTTATATAGAATCTTTGTGGCAAAGAGAATGATTTAAAGACACGTTTTTGATAAAAAAAATAAAAAAAAATAAAAAAAAAAATAAATAAATAAAAAAAATTAACCATGATGAGAAATGTGTAGAAATGAATTGCACTTACTGCCAAAATGTAAAAGTGGAACAAAAGTGTAATATTCTGACTAAAAGAGTAGCCATTAACCCTCAAGATGTCATTTTCATGCAATTTTGACTCCATATAGTCAGAATCATGTATGCCGTCGATGGTGAGATCAGCAGCCTGGAAAATATTTTGGCCTGCGATAGTTTTTTTTCAAACATTTAACAAAATGGTTGACTTCGATATTATGAGAAAATATACTGCTTTAAGGTCAATCTCCTAGGTTGAAAGCAAATTCTATTTCCAATAACATTGAAATACGTTACGAGATTTCCTCCTTTCTCATTGGCTTAATTGCTCCTTGAGGGTTGTACCAGAATATCTAAAGACTGTTGACTTTCCCTGAACATTAAGACCGGATTTAAAGGGAATTTAGATTTTTCACATGTCTAATTGGTAACAGCTGACCATTTGAATTTGGTTGATTACAAGTCAGATAACAGTTTAGCATTTGAATTTTCACGATGGGCAGAAAAAAAAATACAAAAACAAAAAAGGGACGGGAAAACCCGGGACATTAGTAAGTTCTATCTCAACGTTATAGTAGAATGTATTACTTTATTCATTTACAAGTTACTATTTCAAACAGTTCGTGGTAACAAACTGTAGTAAGAAGCGACTAGGCTCAATAGTGACCAAAACTCTAAAAAACAAAGTTTTGATACAAATAGTTACATCAAAAGAATTGCATTTTAATGCTAATTTTAAATATATAAGTTTCATCAAGTGTAGTCTTACCGGTCAAAAGTTATGAGCCTGAGAAAATGTGCCTTATTTTAGAAAATAGGCGGAAATACCCTCTAAAAGTCACAGAATCTTAAAAAAATCACACCATCAGAGTCAGTATATCCGAGGAACCTACTGTAGAAGTTTCAAGCCCCTATCATAAAAATGGTGGAATTTTGTATTTTTGATAACGGGTGCGTATTTTTTTGTTTTTTTTCCTCAGGGGTGATCGTATCGACTTAGTTGTCCTAGAATGTCACAAGAGGGTTCATTCTAACTTAAATTAAGTTATAGTGTCCCTTTTAAGTGACCAAAAAATTGGAGGGCACCGAGACCCCCTCCAATACACATTTTTCTCCAAGGTCACCGGATCAAAATTTTGAGATAGCCATTGTGTTTAACTTAGTCAAAAACCTAATAACTATGTTTTTGGGGATGACTAAATCCACCACAGTTCCCGGGGGAGGGGCGGCAACTTATAAACTTTGACCATTGTTAACACATAATAGTTGTTAACTATGAAGTGTACAGACGTTTCGGAGGGGACTTATTTTGTGTTGGGTTTAGGGTGGGTTGGGGGGGGGCAAGTTGAGTGGGAGGATCTTTCCATGCAGGAATTTTTCATGAGGGAAGAGAATTTCCATGAAGGGGTCGTAGGATTTTCTAGCATCATTTACAAAAAGACAATGAGAAAATTTTTTTTTTTTTCAACTGGAAGTAATGATCAACATTAAAACTTAAAACGAACATAAAATATTACTTATGCAAGGGGGTTCATCTCTTCCACAATACCTTGCTCTTTACGCTAAAGTATTTTATATAACTCTAACTAGTTATTCTACGGCCTTTGTTATTCAAGGGTCATTCTGAAAGATTTGGGACAAAATTCAAGCTTTATTGTAAAGAACGAGGTATTGACGAGGGGGTAAACCCCCTCACAATAAAAATATACAATTATATAAGTTCGTTGCATAAGCTAATTCGTAAGGTACGAATGTATATTACTAACAAAAACGTTTGTAAAAAAATAAAACAAATCTAGTTGTATTTTTAAGTAACCAAAAATTGGGAGGTAACTAGGCCTCCTCTCCCACCCCCTTTTTTAAGCGAAATCGTCCGATCAAAACTATGAGAAAACCATTTAGCTTGTAATTAACATAAAAATTGCTTCTCCAGACTAAACATCCGTATGATATATGGGTAGATTATTGCAAAATATATCGTGCGAAGACTATGTTCCGGCAGAATATGCTTCAATCTTTTGAGGATGCCAACTCCAAGTGCAACTTTGGTGGAGATAATGTCGCTATGATGCTTCTACGATAGATTAGAATCAATATGGAAGCCGAAGTACCGCAGTGATATAGCTTGTAAAATAGGTTTTTCACCAAATAGAACTTTACTGAATACATCAACAGAATCACCCACTCCACAGAATGTCAGTAAAAATTTTTCTTTACATTCACACACAGCAAACTTAAACTTGTAAACATCTCTAATCTTTTGAGAGTAATATGAGCTTTAGCTATTAAATTATCTGCAGATTTTGCAAATTTTGTTAGCAATAATGTTAGTAATATATGTATCCTTTAGATAAACGTGCATCATGTTCACGTAAACTAAATAAAGTAAAGAGCCCATCACAGACATTTTGCTATTTATAATATTAGATATCGTCGTATGAGTGTCTACACCAGGTAACTACTTTAACCCATGAAATACAAGGCTATCAATCATGGACTCTTGATCATAATTATCAAGCTTTTTTTCTATTCGACCAATTCTCTCCTACAAATTTTCAGTTTGAAATCTCAGACTACCCAGTAGAGCCTGCTCAATTTTTGCAAACTATGGATTAAACTCGAGCGTGGTTGAATCATAAACCTGGCTGATTATCAGTTCAGTACCTTCTTTTTTCAGTGAATTTGGATCATTGAACTTTTCAGTAACTGAAAGTAAATGAAAGTAAGGAGCAACATTAAAACTTAAAACGAACAGAAATTACTCCGTATATGATAGGGGCTTTTCCTCCTAACGCCCCGCTCTTTACGCTAAAGTTTGACTCTTTCTATTAACTTTATTTTTAAAACAGTAAGAAACTTTAGCGTAACGAGTGGGGCGTTGAGGAGGAAAAGTCCCTTTCATATGCGGAGTAATTTCTGTTCGTTTTAAGCTTTAATGTTGCTCCTTACTTTCATTTAAAAAAGCTTGTTTTTTATTTAATTTCTGGACGTTTTTGAATTAATGCATGTTTTGATCTTGGCTCTCCGCACATAATAATTAAAGCGATATTTGCATATGAATTAATTGCAATTAATCGGAATATTTTGAGAAAAAGGAGCGAGGGAGGAGGCCTTGTTGCACTCCAAGTTTTTGATCACTTAAAAAAGCAACTAGAACTTTTAATTTTTTACAAACGTTTTCATTGGCAAAAAATATACGTACTTACGAATGAACTTACGTAACGAACTTCTATATCCGTATGTTTTTATTGCGTATATGAGGGGGTTCAACCCTCGTCGATACCTCGCTCTTTACATTAAAGCTTAGATTTTGTCCCAATTCCTTAAGAATGACCTCTGAATCACAAAGACCGTAGAATAAATAGTTGAAATTACTAAAAATACTTTAGCGTAAAGAGTGAGGTATAACGAGAAGGTAAACCCCTGATATGCATAATAATTTTTGTTCGTTTTAAGTTTTAATGTTGCTCCTTACTTTCAGTAGAAACAAACTTTTCATATTTATTTTTTCATTGTTTTTTCAAATAATGCTCGAAAATCTTGCGCCACCTTAATTGAAATTCACTTCCCCCATGAGAGGTTTCTCCATGGAAATATCCTCCCATGTAACCCTCCCCCCTCAAATCCCCCCCTAAACCAAAAAAATCCCCCTGAAAACGTCTGTACACTTCCCAGTAACCATTGCTATATGTAAACACAGGTCAAAGTTTGTGACTTGCAGCCCCTCCCACGGGGACTGCGGGGGAGTGAGACGTCCCTAAAGACATAGTTATTAGGTTTTTCGACGATGGTGAATAGAATGGCTATCGCAGAATTTTGATCCGGTGACTTTTGGGAAAAAATGAGTGTGGGAGGGGGAGTAGGTGCCCTCCAGTTTTTTTGGTCACTTAAAAAGGGCACTAGAACTTTTAATTTCCATAAGAATTAGCCTTCTTGCGACATTCTAGGACCACTCAGTCGATAAGATCACCCCCCAAAAAAAGGAAAAAAAACAAAAAAACAAAAAACAAATAAACACGCATCCGTGATCTGTCTTCTGGTAAAAAAAAGCGAAATTTCACATTTTTGTAGATAGGAGCTTGAAACTTCTACTCTATGGTTCTTTGATACGCTGAATCTGATGGTGTTAAGATTGTATGACTTTTAGGGGGTGTTTCCCCCTATTTTCTAAAATGAGGCAAATTTTCTCAGGCTTGTAACTTTCGATGGGTATAACTGGTCTTGATGAAACTTATATATTTAAAATCAGCATTAAAATGCGATTCTTTCGATGTAACTATTGGTATCAAAATTCCATTTTTTAGAGTTTCGGTTACTATTAAGCCGGGTCGCTCCTTACTACAGTTCGTTACCACGAACTGTTTGATTGGTTATATTTTCCAGCAGATGACTTCTTATTTTCTCCAGCTGGGCTTCAGTTGTAGCTAATTGTTCGTAAATCAGGGCGATACTTGAAGACACCGAGTTAGACCCTAATTTATCTCTTGCTTCCAGGGCTTAAAAGGTCTTAGAAAAAGTTTCGTAAATTTCTGTGGTATTAGTAAGTTTTTGTGGCACTTTGTATTTACAAAGTAACATATAGTGATCGTAAATTCTGTCAGTCTGTCTGTCTGTCTTTCCCTGTTTTGCTAGTTTAGTCACTTCCAGATAAGCTAGGACGATGAAATTTGGCAGGCGTATCAGGAACCAGACTAGATTAAATTAGAAATAGTCGTTTTCCCAATTCGATCATCTGTGGGGAGTGGGGAGACGGTTAATTCAGAAAAAAAGACCGGTTTGAAACTTGGTGGAAAAAATGAGAACAAATCCTAGATACGTGATTGACATTCGGAATGGGTCCGCTCTCTTTGGAGAAGTAGGGAGGGGGGTTAATTGTGAAAAATGAGAAAAATCAGTACCTGACAAGATTAAATTAGAAATAATCATTTATCCGACTCGGCCGTCTGTAGGGGGGAGTGGAGGGACGGTTAATTCGAAAAAATGAGGTATTTTTAAGTTACGAAGGAGTGATCGAATCTTAATGAAATCTCATATTTAGAAGGATCTTGCAACTCAGATCTTTTATTTTAGATCTGACTGAATCCAGTTTCATTGGGGGGGAGTTGTGGGGGCGGGACCAGAAATCTTGGAAAACACTCAGAGTGAAGAGGTCAGGATGAAATTTGGTGGGAAGAATAAGCACACATCCAAGATACGTAACCGTCGTAACTGGACCAGATCCGCACTCTTTCGGAGAGTTGGGGGGAGGGTAACTTGGAAAAATTAGAAAAATGAGGTATTTGTAATTTATGGACGGGTGATAAGATCTTAATGAAACTTTATATTTAGAAGGATCTTGTGCTTCAGCACTCTTGTTACAAACCCTGGCAAGATCTGGTGACAGTAGCCAGAGGCGGAGGGGGAAACCAAAAATCTTGGAAAATGATTAGAGTGAAGATATCGGGATAAAACTTGGTGGGTAGAATAAGCAAATATCGTAGATACATGATTGACGTAACTGGACGGATCCACTCTCTTTGGTGGAGTTGGGGGGGAGGGTTAATTCCGACAAATTAGAAAAAATGAGGTATTTTTAACTTAGGAAAGAGTCATCAGATATCAATGAAATTTGATGTTTGGAAGGATATCGTGTCTCATAGCTCTTATTTTAAATTCCGAACGGATCCGGTGATATTGGGGGAAAACTGGAAGGGGGAACCAAAAATTATGGGAAACGCATAGAGTGGGGGGATCGGAATGAAACTTGGTGGTAAAAACCATCGTAAGTCCTAGATATGAGATTGACGCAACTGGAACGGATCTGCTCTCTTCGGGAGAGTTGGGAAGAGGAGGGTTAATTCTGAAAAATAAAAAAATAAGGTATTTTCAACTTACGAAGGAGAGATTGGACCTTATTGAAATTTGATATTTCCAAGGATAGCATGTCTCAGAAAACGCTTAGAGTATAGGGGTCGTGATGAAACTTGATGGTAAAAATAAGCACAAGTCCTAGAAACGGGATTGACATAGCCGGAACGGATCTGCTCTCTTTAGGGGAGTTGGGGGGAGGGGGAGGGTTAATTCTAAAAAAAATACACAAAATTAGGTGTTTTAACTTATGAAAGAGCGATCGTACCTTAATGAAATTTCATATTTAGAAGGAGCTCGAAACCAAGATCTCCCATTTTAAATCCCTACCAGATCCAGTGTCATTAGGGGGGGGGGGAAATATTGGAAAACGCTTAAAGCGGAGAGATCAGGATGAAACTTGGTGGAACGAATAAGCACACGTCCAAGATAGGTGACTGACATAACCGGCTCGGATCTGCTCTCTTTGGTGGAGTGGGGGGGGAGTAATTCGGTAAAATTATAAAAAATGAGGTATTTGTAACTTCCGAATGGGTGTTCAGATCTTAATGAAATTTGATATCTAGAAGGATCTTGTGCTTTAAAACTCTCATTTTAAATCCCGACCAGATCCGATGACATTGAAGGGAGCTGGAGGGGGAAACCGGAATTCTTGGAAAACGTGAAAATCGAGGTATCTTACAAATGGGTGATAGGATCTTAATGAAACTTAATATATAGAAGAATCTTATGTCTCAGATAATCCATTTTAAATTCGAATTGGATCCAAGGATATAGAGGGTTGGAGGGAAAAACAGAAACCTTGGAAACCGGAAATCTTGGAAAACGCTTAGAGTGGAGAGATTGGAATGAAACTTGATGGGAAGAATAAGCACAAGCTTTAGATACGATTGACATTATTGGTATGGATCCGTTCTCTTTGGGGGAGCTGGAAGTTGTTAATTTGGAAAAATTAGAAAAATTGAAGTGTTTTTAACTTAAGAATGGGTGACCGGATCTTAATAAAATCTGATAATTAAAAAAAACTCATGTCTCAAAGCTCTTCTTTTAAATACCGACCAGATCTATTGACATTGGGGGGGAGTTGGAGGGGGAAACCAGAAAACTTGGAAAACGCTTATAAACGCCGTAGATACGTAATTGACGTAACCGGACTGGATCCGCTTTCCTTGGGGGACTTAGGTGGTGTGGTTCAGTGCTTTGGTGATTTTGGCGCTTCCGGACGTGCTAGGACGATGAAAATTGGTAGGCATGTCAGAGAGCTGCACTAATTGAGTCTTTACAGTTGTTTTCCCCGATTTGACCATCTTGGGGGCTGAAGGGAGAGGAAAAATTAGAAAAATTGAGGTATTTTTAACTTACAAGTGGGCGATCGGATCTTAATGAATTTTGATAGTTAGAAGGACCTCGTGTCTCAGAGCTCTTGTTTTAAATCCCGACCGGCATTAAGCCTTTGATTTTTCTCTTAAAGCAAGCTATTGATTCTTAGAATTTTAATAGAGCTCATATCACATGAGCTCTTGGCTCTTGGCTCCTCTTGAGCTCGTCACAAGTGCCATATGAGCTCTTAGCTCTTGTTTTTGACGAATAGTATATAAATATAAGTAGATTCAAAAATTTACTAAATACCCCTAAGAGGTTTCCTTCCTCCCTTACCTGTATTTATGACCCCAGGGCAAGATTGCCCAATGTTTATTATGTACCTTCAGGAACATATGACTTTAACTCCGTAAAGCAAAGTATATGATTACCGCGGTTCCAAACCGGGGTAATCAGTCATTTATGAACGAGCCTATAAATCGTCAACTATATGAGATGTTGGGGAAAAACCAAAATATTCTAAGATACGGCACTATTGGGAATAAAATGAGATCCCGTGGAACTAAAATGGACGAATATCTTACAACTTTAGATGAAAAAAATAATGTTCGTATATTTTATAGGCCTACAATCGGCGTTTCTTTACTTTTAAGAGCCAATAATGTTTAAAATAATGTGTTTTAAAGAATAACGTTCTTTTTTTAAAATAATATTCATACATTTTATAGGCCTAAAATCGCTATTTCTTTACCTTTAAAGGCCGATAATGTTTAAAATAATGTGTTTTTAAGAATAATGTTCTTTTTAAGAATAACTTTCTTTTTAAAAATAATGTTCATACATTTTAAAGGCCTACAATCAGTGTTTCTTTACTTTTAAAGGCCAATAATGTTTAAAAAAATGTGTCTTTAAGAATATTGTTCTTTTTAAAAATAAAGTTTATACACTTTATAGGCGTACAATCGGTGTTTCTTTACTTTTAAAGGCCAATAATGTTTAAAATGATGTGTTTTTAAGAATAATGTTCTTTTTAAAAATAACGTTCATACATTTTATAGGTCTACAATCGGTGTTTCTTTACTTTTAAAGGCCAATAATGTTTAAAATGATTTGTTTTTAAGAATAATGTTCTTTTTAAAAATAATGTTCATACATTTTATAGGTCTACAATCGGTGTTTCTTTACTTTTTAAGGCCAATAATGTTTAAAATGATATGTTTTTAAGAATGATGTTCTTTTTAAAAATAATGTTCATACATTTTATAGGCCTACAATCGGTGTTTCTTTACTTTTAAAGGCCAATAATTTTATCTGCTTTGTAACAGCTGTGTAACCCAACAAATTCCCATTCGTATGAGGTGTTAAAAATGATATTGCCTCAAGGTGTTGTTGCCAATTATACATGTTTTCAACTTCCTTTTAAATCTGGTCGTAATAATAAGGAGATGTCAACATTCTTAATGATATTCTGGCAAACCCCTTAAGGAGTGCTTAAGCCAATGAGAAAGGAGAAAATCTTGAATACTAAGAATTATTGCTAAAAATCATCTCTTATAACTACAAACTTAAGAATCTTTGGGATTATTAATCAGTATAAGATCTACAAAATGACACAAAAATCAAGGCTGTATAATTAGTACAACTCTTTTAAATAGTAATGGAAGGATATCTTAAATAGCAAATTTTAAAGGAAACTGATGATAATAAAAAAAAAAATTCACGGCCAAAAATTTTGAAATCTTGTGGCAAATCGAGAGGCTACTTTACAATTCTTTACATCTTCTAAAAGTAATTTTATTACTACTTTTAAAAATTAGAGGTGTCCCCACTAATTAATTTTTTATGAAGCTCTAAAGAATAAGAATGCGAATTTGTTCGGCCTATTCATGTTAAAGCTTTCAACGAAGCCACAATAATTTTTTCATCAAAGAATCTGCTCGTGTCTGCTGTTAATACGCATTTCACTGCTATAGGAAAATAGCATTGGCTTCAAACCTCGGAGATCCACCTTAAGCATTAACTGTATATCTCCCTGGTTTTAGATGCATTATTATTGGAATGTCTTAAGATCATAATGCTGCGAAGTGAGAGTACCACAGCTTGGATGGCCTCTTCATAGTGCTTAAAATGCAATACTTTTTGTCCAAGAATATATTTTTAAAAATATATTTAAAAGAATATATTTTTATTTTGGACTGCAATATAGTTTGCTTTTATCAAATAAGTAATCGGTGGCTCTATTTTAACGTGCTTGCTTTGAATTTAAACCAGTTATTGTTTTCTTGAGAAATCTTCACTATGCAACTAGTAGAGGCCAAACTAAATAAAGACATAATTTTACTCAATCAATTTTCTGACAATCATTTCTACTTTCTGCTTATAAATTATTTTGTTATTTTATGGTTTGGACAATCGTCAAATCGTTAAATCTACAGATAGTTCTCTCCAATAAAATCTTTTGCATTAGATGCTTAATAATACATGTTTGTAGCTGTGTATGTATGTAAATATTTATTTCCTATCAAAAGAAACAAATGTAGTGTAAAATAAAAAAAAAGCAAAAAACACACTACAAAAGAATACACAAACACAAGAAAAATAAAGAACAAATGGATATTTAACTACAAAAACAAAACCTATTGCCTCAAAATAATTGTCCAAGGATGAGTAACAATATTAGAGTTATGTCTGGCAATCTGGGCTATGATCGCTTCATTAGGGTCGATAATCCCATACCGACTTGTCACAGTACGGTTACTTGTCCTTGGTAAAGCCGTAAGAGTTGCTTCGCATATTTATAATATGCAGACCGCAATTCTTTATTATCTTCCTTTTGGAATATCCTCCAAAAGGGACTTCAATACAGATAATGGGGTTGTGCCATTGCATTATACAGATGGGTCAAAATCGGCCGATCAAACTGACGCTTATAAACTACAACACGGCTATACGTTAAAGAGATCCGTTTCTGCAGATGATTCTGGAAAAGGTGTCGCCTTTCAAGCATAGATCGACTAATAAACTAATAAATATAAATAAATATAATAAATATAATAATAAATTTGGATCCCCAAATAAACTATGTGTTCGGTAAGCCGAACAGTAGCACCACCCAGCCTAACATCAACGTAGCAATGTAGGCTTGTTGGGGATAAGTGTTCCTAATAATTTTTGTTAATTTCTAAGGGCGTTGCTGAAAAGTTAATACAAGTGTAAATTCTATGTTTGAACAACGTTTCTGCAAAAATATCAGTTTTGTCAAGCAAAATCATGTTTTTAACTGCCTTTGAATTTGCTAAGTTTAAGATAAAATTTTAACACTAAAAGGAAAAAACTTTTATTTTAAATAAATCCCTGACTTACATTGTTAAAAAAATATTTTCAATTTCAATGTCCTGTTTTTCAGAATTTTCTTTTTCAAGCAAAAATAAGTTAGTATCTGTTTAAGTAAATATGTTTAAATTTGAAAATACTCTACAACCCCAAGTTTTTGAGCTAAAAATGCCTCGGTTATTTCTAATTTATTATTTTTTTTTACATATTTCAAATATGTGTAAATTATTATATGTGTACTCCCTGGTGCCCCATAAAATTTTTCTACATTAGGTAGCACTTGGTAAAATGACTTATGACTGTAAATTTCAAACCAATCAGGGATAAATAGTTTTTATGACCTGTTCTCTTTCCCTCTATGCCTCTTCCTACAACAAGAAATGCGATTATTTGGCACAAAGAACGGTCATTGAAAATTTTGAGAAACTGGACACTGAAGCTTAAACCTACACCTCGTCCCGTTTTTCATGATAGATCCTAACTGTAAATATATATGTAAAGTGTAATAATTATTATTCCACATTTAAAATGTATTTAATTAATATTATTCGACAACCCCGGGTTTTTGTACTATAAATGCTTCAATTATTTCTAATTTATTATTTTTACATATTTCAAATATGTGTAAATTATTATATATGTACTCCCTGGTGCCCTATAAAATAGTTATTATTATACATTTCAAGTATACGTTGTTATTACAAATTTCAAATTATTTGACAATCCCAAGTTTTTGTACTATAAATGCCTCAGTTATTTCTAGTCATTGTTCGTTTTATTGTTATAAGATAAAGTTAAACTAGACACATTGCTATTGTTTTAAAATACTGGTGATCAAAATTATTACAGCATTTCAAATGTCACAAAGTAGAGATTTTTTCATTAAGTAAAAATCTGAGTTAAAATTTATGTTTTGTATAACTTTCCATAAAAAATGTCTGTTTCATCAAATAAAATTGTGCTTTTGGACGCCTTGAAGTGTCCAAAATCCGAGTTGTAGTTTGACTCTAAAAGTAGAATTTTTTTTAAATTTTTTTGTAACTTTTAATTTTCTATTTTGAGATGGAAAAAAAGCCAGTGTCTGCCAGTTTGCCTTCCACTTGCCAGTTTCTGCGCAAGTGAATATGGGTTAATTTGGCATGGTTTGACTACCTCAAGTTGCATATGAAATGCTGAACTTGTTGTGATCACTGTTAGTTCTATTTCAAAACCTTAAACTGAAATTTTTTTTGATTATCATGAGGGTCATTGCCAGCAAACCAGATTTTGTTTTTGGATTATTAAAATTAAGCCCACTGCTCTTGTCTTAAAACGAAAAAGATAACTGGTAATCAAATAATTGCAACATTATATATTGCAACAAAGTAGATTCAACCATTTTATTTTAATTTGAAACCCCGAGTGAAAATTTTATGTTTAGATAGCGTTTCCACACACACAAGAATGGTTATGTTCTTTAGTTGAAAAATAAAATTTGTAGCTAAAATTTTGGGTTTGAGCAATAGTTCCAAAAAAATGGGTCTGTTTGATCAAACAAATTCATATGTTTCTCTGTCTTTAAGTTATGAAAGGATTTCTAAATGCCTGTTCTCTCAATTTACAGATGGAGCTCCAGGGTGGTCCTGGTGGAACGATGGGATCAAGACAGGGATCTCAGTATGTAGGACTTAGTCCTGTTGGTCAGGGAATTCAGTCTGTTCCGTCTCCAGCCTTAAGTGGTGGGGGCATGGTCCAGTAAGTCAACTCGCTTGTCTTCTCTCAGTTTCTTTTCTTGTTCCCTTTTTTTTTTCTAAAGTGCCTCAATTGTTTCTTTCATTTTTCTTCTCTTTTCTTGATTTTGCTAATTTGGAATTTCGATTCGTTTCTTTGTTGTGAATGTTTACTTGCAAAAACTGGGTAGTTATTCGAAAAGCTATAGCAAAAAGAACAATTCTGTAAGCTTTTTTTTTTAACCTAGATTGTAGATAAACTATCTTTTTTTTGCTGAGAAAATTTTTTGACCTAAGTACAGCCCTTACAAAATGCCACTGTGTTCCTTTTTTTTCACTGATCAGAGATTATAGAAACTGACTGTCCTTACGTTTTTTGTTTGAATAGAGTGTATGGGGAAGCTTTGAACAGGTTGGGGTAGAGGAGGAGAATACGCAGCCTCTGATTCCTGCACAAGGCTTTGTAGAGCTTATTCAAATTTAGTCAGTAGTTATTTTCATAGGCCCATGTAGCCTAAAAAGACTTATGCTAACATAAAAAAGGAAGGGGGAGTCATGACTCCCCTTCTTTGGAAGGGGAGTCATAACTCCCCTTCCATGGATTCATGACTCCGTGGAATTCAGAAGGAACCTTTTCTATGTGCAAAAGCAATAATATTGCTGTAACTTCTGAATCATTGCTGTGTACATATCCAGAACCTTTTCTTCGCCATGAACCAACGTCAACTCTAATTGCTACTGCTATTATTACTGTTAATGAACTTAATCAGAACCGTTTAAGGGCCTCCAGGTTGTCAAAAGAGTGTATCTGCTATGTGTCAGGAATGGCTTAGGTTGTTAGGTTGAATGTTGCAAGGAATGTTAGAGGAGGATGTTGAAGTAAATTAAAAACAATCTATGTGTGTTCAGGCGCTCAAAATTGCGTATCTGCAATATTTAAGAAACTGCTAAATGAATTCAGTTGAAACTATCTGATAATGTTTAGGGGCGTTGAACTAAATCAAAGGGACTGCGTAAATTTAAGTTGTCTCAAGAGAATGTATCAACCATCACCAGGACAGCTAATGGTATTCAGTTGAAACTTTCAGGGAATGTTGAGGTGGGTGTTGTAGTGAATCGAAAGACACTTACATGCGTCTATGTTATAAAAACGGCATATCTGTAATGTCTTTGGAACAGCTAGGGGTATTTAGGTGAAACTTTCAGTGAATATTGAGGAGATGTTGAACTTATTGAAGAGATACTTTGTGTGTCCCGGTTTTCAAAAAGGTGTATCTGCTATATTTTCTTAAAAGTTCAGAGGCTCAAGTCAAAACTATCAGGAAATTTTGATTGGGATGTTTAGATAAATCAAAAGACTCTCTGAGCATCCAGATTGTCGAAAGAGCATGCTAGCAAAATCTCGGAAACGGCTTATGATACTAACTTGAAAGCTTCAGGGAATGCTTTGGAGGATCTTGAACTGAATCAAAAGATGCCATGCACACCCAGGTTTCCAAAAATGGGGCATGGAATACCTCAGTGACGGCAAAGAGTATTAAAATGAAGCTACTCAGGAATGATTTAGGGTATGTAGTTGAAACTTTGACGGAACATTGAGGAGAATGTTGAACTAAAGACATTATCGACATCCAGATTGTCAAAATGGCGTCTGTGAAATATCTTATGCCCGGCTAGAGTATTAAGTTTGAACTTTCCAAGAATGTTAAGAGGGATGTTAAATCCAATCAAAAGACATAATGTGTATCCAGGTTGCTAGAACGACAGCTTTTCACAACACACGGAGCAAATGTTTCCGTCATAGTAAAAAAACAAAACAGTTTAAAGAATCAGTTGTAAAGGGAGTTGAATGACACCTTTGATGTGTAATTTGTCCTTTTTTCCGTTTTCATTCGTATATAATCTCTCGAAAACTTTGATTTCAAATAATCTCTTAAACTTTGATTTCAAATTGAATGAAATTGTATGGAACTATTGTATGGAATTTAGATAGCGCTCAGATCACTTTCTGCAATATGAGAATTTAAATGGGAATATGATATTTTATTTCTTATAATCAATAAGGGAAATTGAAAGAGATAGGTTCAGTTTAATCAATAAACTGAAGAAAAATTCACAGTATCAACCAACATTAAAACTTTGGCAGCAAAAAACAAACAGAAAGTAATATATGCACCGAAACCCCATTTCTCCAAACCCATCTATCCCAAAATTGTAGATAGTCATTTTGTTCGACGTAATTGAAAGACTGGAAATTATGTCTTGGAGGGTGACAACACCCATCAACCCAATACCCCCAGCCCTCTGGGCGAGGTTTGTAAGTTATGCCCTGGGGGCGTATAAGGTATATATAGAAAGAAAGATCGTATAAATTTCGATTGCCAGTCAGAAGTTCTAGTGCCCTTTTTAAGATTCAGACAGATCAAAGGGTGCATAAACCGTCCCCCACCTCGTATTTTCCCGAAATGCATCTGATAGAAATTTTGAGATTGCCATTAGTCAGAATAAAAAAAAAAAAAATTGAAATAGCAATTTGGTTCAACTTAATTGAAAGGTCTGGAAATTAGGTCTTTGAGACTGAGAACCCCCCACAGCTCTCAGGACAAGGTTTGTAAGTTATGTCCTGGGGACATATGAGGTATGTCTAGAAAGGGTGATCGTATAGCCTTTGGGGGGGTGCATATTGGATTGGTAATCAAAGTTTTCGTACTCTTTTTAAGATTCAGAGTAATCGAAGGATGGAACCCTCCCCACCTCGTGTTTTTCCGAAATGCATCTGATTTTAATTTTTGATAAGGCCATTTTGTTGTCCTAGAAACTTGGAAAACAGCTCATCTGATTGGAAATTGAAAGGGTCAGTTTCCTTTTTAATAGTCGAAAGTGACTGCAGGGTAACTAATCCACCTCCCACGCTCACCATTCCCCCAAAACATCCAATAAAATTTTCGAGATAACCATTTTGTTCAATGCAATTGAAAGGCCCGGAATTTATGTCTTTGAAGATGGTACCCCCCCCCCCCAAAAAAAAAGAAAGAAACCCCTCAGGGCCAGTGCCCTAATAGTCGAAAGCGATTGGGGGGTAACTAACCCCCTCCCACGCCCACCATTTCCCCAAACACATCTAATAAAAATTTTGAAATGACCATTGTGTTCAATGCAATTGAAAAGTCTGAAAATTATGTCTGTAAGGATGGCAGCCCCCCCCCCAACAACCCTAAGGGCAAGAGTAGTAAGTTATGCTTTGGGGTCATATAAGGTAAATATAGAGAGGTTGATCGTATAAACTTCATAGGGGGGGTCATTGGATTCGTAATTAGAGGTTCTAGTGCCCTTTTAAGACTCGAGTGATCGGAAGGTGGATACCCCCCACCACACCTCGTATTTTCCCGAAATGCATCTGATAGAAATTTTGAGATGGCCATTTTTTGTCGTAGAACCAAAATTGCTCATTCGATTGGAAATTGAAAGGGCTGGTCTTAGTTATTAGTAAAAGGTAATGGAGGGCAACTAACCCCCTTCCCTCGCTCACCATTTCCCCAAACACGTCCAATCAAAATTTTGGGATATATATTTTTTTCAACGTAATTGAAAGGACCGGAAATTACGTCTTTGAGGATGACAACTCTCCCCCTCCCCACACACACACACATCCTCAGGGAAAGGTAAGCTATGCTCTGAGGCATATACGGTATATATAGAAAGGGTGATCGTATAAACTTCGGAGGGAGCTCGTTGTATTGGTAATTGGAAGTTCTAGTGCCCTTTTAAAAATTCAGATTAATCTGTGAATAACCCCTACCCCTCAAAACCTCGTGTTCTCTTGTAATGCATCTGATACAAATTTTGAGACGGCCATTTGTTGTCGTAGAAACTTCAAAAAAGACTCATTCGATTGGAAATCGAAAGAGCTAGTGCCTTTTTTATCAGTCAAAAGTGATTGGAGGGCAACAAGCCCCCTCCTTCACGCCCATCAATCCCCAAAATACATTTTATCAAAATTTTGAGATAGCCATTTTGTTCAGTGTAGTTGGAAGGTCTGGAAATTATGTCTTTGACAACCCCCATACCTACCTTCTCCAGACCAGAACATAGTCTGCACTTTACTGAAAAAAAAATATCTGTGGATTGTCAGTTTAGGATACATATACTGATATATATTCCTTAAAGATTTAATAATTTTTGATTTATTAAAGTTAAAAAAATTAAAACATTTTAAACTTATTTAGTTTATTTAAATCATACAATAAATAACCAAGTTAAACTCAAAACGAGCAAAAATTAACATGAGTAGAGCTGACGACCCCCATTCCTTCTCAAGACCAGAACATAATTTGCACTTTACTGAAAACAAAATATAGTTAAAACGTTTTTTCTTTTTTTTTTACTTGTTTTAAATTTTCTACTAGACACATAAATGGGGAAGTCCTCCCCCTTACAGTCCAATTACAGTGCGAGTGTCTGTTGCCCTTTTTAAGAGTAATATGAGATTGGAGGGCAAGCAGCCCCTCTCTCAAGCCCATTCATTTTCCAAACGCATCCGTTCAAAATTTTGAGATAGCCATTTTGTTTAGCATAGTAGAACGGTCCATTAACTATGTCTTTAGAGATAATAGGCATGTCAACTCCCCAAAATTATGCAATTGGTCCATTATGCTTTAAAATTAAATGTTGCTTTAAAAATAAATCAAAAGGGATTGTGTTAAATGTTTGCCAATAAGACACCTCATCAATATATCGAGAACGACTGGGGGTATTAAGTTGAAGCTTTTGGGGATACTACTACTACTGCTTCTATACTTACAATTTAAATAAATCAAAAGAGTCTAAGTATGTCCAGGTTGTCAAAGAGCATAGATTGAATCCTTTGGGAATGATATTAAGTTTTATTTTTCAAGTCAACTTCAGATGCTATAAAATTAATTTAAAAATACTATTTGTGTCAGGATTAAAAATAGTTGAAGAAGTTTCTCCAAAATACAAATAGCAACCCATACTATTGATTCTTATAGAAGAAGACTGAAAAGATTTACAGTATTTTTTTTCCGTGAAAAAGACTATGTCATTAAAAACCGTACAGAAATAAATGTAAAAAACTTTTTTCCATAAGACAAGTATTTCAAAGCAAGGTAAACAATAGTAAATAAAGGTAAATAAATGAAACTCAAAACGAACATATATTACAATCGATAGCTGAATCAAAGTCAAAACTAGCAAAAATTAATATTAGTAAAGCTGATAACCCCTATGCCTTCTCAACATCAGAACACAATCTGCGCTTTACTAATTTCACCTTTCTTACTTTCATAAATGAAAAATTATCAAACCCTTAACGAAAAAATGTCAGTATAAGCCGATTTAACTGACAATCCACGATCATTTGTTGTTTTTTTTAAGTAAAGCGCAAATTGCGTTCTGTTCTTGAGAAGGCATAGGGGTTTTCACCCCTACTTATGTTAATTTTTGCTTGTTTTGAGTTTGTTTCGGCTATCTATTGTGATTTCAGTTGGTTTTGAGTTTTATTTATTTATTGATGGTGATTTGTGGTAATTTTAATGTGATAATGATTCATGGTAGTCTTACGCTTGGAAGATTATTTGACTTTATTTTTGCTCATTCTTGGCTTAATGGAGTTCCTAAATTTTCTTTGAAAAAATTTGTCTTGTGGAAAAAAGTTTTTAAGATTAATTTGCTAATAAAAGACAGATGATACTATAGAATTGAGAAGGTTTACTATTATGGTTGGGTGCGTAGCAGTCAACCTCCTGTTTTTAGTAATTTCTGGTGTTTTAAGTTTGAATCGAGTATCCATTTTTTATTTATTCCTCTGTATGAGGATCTGTTTTTCTTCTTTCTCGCCATTGTTCAAACTATTTTTTCTATACTTTTAAATCTGTCTTGTAGCTTAAATCGTAAATTAAATCCATATCTTCCATTGCTATGAGCTATGTTTTGCTTGGATTTACTTGGTCTAAATTATTAATGATAGTCGATGCGTGACCTCTTTGTTTTATTTCATTACTGCTATCGATTTTAAGCTTAGTATCTTCGGGTATGGTTTGCCAGATTCCCTTTCATGTAAAAGCTTGCCTCTATGCTCGGTTAGGTTAACCACTGACATTTTGGCTGCATTTTTGTATCGCCCTAAGGGTGACAGATCTGCGGGACATGACTCCCCGTAATTCAGTAAAACAAAAAAGTCTATATCACGAAAATAAACGTAAATAAAAATATACAAAAATGATCAGTCCTCGTTATGTCCATTTCATTAAGGATGGTGTGCCAGATTAAATTATGGGCAGTTTTATTATATTGTTTGTTCTTGTGTTGATTTCTAGTCCAAATTTTGTTTAGGCAAATGGCTCCGTCGCCCCATTTTGCGAACTCGCCTGGTGGGGCCCAAGGAATTGCTCCATCTCCAGGCTCTGTTCAAGGAATGCAGCGTCTTCAGCCTGGTCAACAAGGTCAAATTCGTTCTGGTCCCAATCTCGGAGTTCCATCTCCTAGCATGGGCGCTGTCAACACACCGCAGGTATTTTAATTCCTAAATCCTACTTAATAAATCTTTTAATACCCATTTTGCTCCTTTTGTCTAATTATTCCTTTGTTTTCTTCTCTGTTTGATGTACGGATACGATTTTTTCTTCATACAGGGGAGATTAGAATGAAGTCCTTATTTTAAAGTCTTTGTGTATTTATGAACAATTATATTCGCAGAATGACGAATATGAAAAGAAAACACGTAGTATCGAGCATGCTGCTTTATCCAACCCCAAAGAAGAAGGTGCAAGGTTTGAGTCAGGATCTGGATTCTATCCAGATCCTGTCATCAGCAAAGGCATGAATAATCCTGAAGTAATTCTATTATTATCCGCAATTTATTTTTATCTCAGCTTAGGTTATTATTACCCGCAATTTATTTTTATTATTTTTATTTTTATTATTTATTATTTTTATTATTTTTATTATTATTTTTATATTTTATATTGTATTAATGTATTTTATTATTTATTATTATTATTTATTATTTATATTTTATTATTATATTTTATATTTTTTTATTATATACATATTTATATTATTTTATATTTTATATTATTTTTATATTTTTATTATTTTTATTTTTATTATTACCCGCAATTTATTTTTATTATTTATTATTTTTATTATTATTTTTATATTTTATATTTTATTATTGTATTTTATTATTTTTATTTTATTATTATATTTTATGTTTTTTATTATATACATATTTATATTATTTTATATTTTATATTATTTTTATATTTTTATTATTTTTATTTTTATTATTACCCGCAATTTATTTTCATCTCAGCTTGATTGTACATTTTTTCTTTCACCTCCCCTCATCCCCGGATTTGGAATTATATAACTAATATAGTAATAGCTGATTCTGGACCACCTAGATCACTCCATAAACTTTCATCATTTTTAGTCCATTTTACATCATTTGAACATCAAATATTTTCCATCCCGACATTCAGCATGAAAACATGTCTTTGGAAATCAAGGTTTTGTCTCATTTTACACTTTTTCACAATGTGAACACGGGTTCTCGGCCCCACCCAGATCACCCGATCAATTTACCCCATTTTCAATTCACATTATTTTAAATGAAAATTTCCAACATTTTTACAATTTCCTATCATGAGCTTTAAGATAAAAACAGGTCTTGTGAAATACGAATTGGATGAAGTTGTGAAATAAGAGTTTAACTATTTTCTATTTCCTATGCTACTGGTAAACTGTAATAATTTAATATGATTTAAAATTTAGTTGATAGTTCGATATCAATATCTAAATAATTGTTAGTATCTCTCCCTTTTCTTTCTACAACCTTTAAAATCATCGCTTTATCTAATTTTTAAAATTTATTTTCAAGATCAGCTGCCTTGGAATCAAAACGCTTAGGTGTAAATAGATCAACCATTTCATCTTTAAAATCAATAATAATAACCATTTTCTTTCCATTTTAGTTGTAACACATTTCATTGCTTTAATTGTGTATTCCATTCCAATGTCTAAATCTTCTCTTCACATACATTTTCCATTGATAATATGTTCAGTACTTCTGGTCATATTAAATCCATTATTTGTTAAACTAGCTTTATCATTATTTCGCACATTTGTTCCATCTAATCGTGTTATTTTCACTTTTGCATAAAGGTAACTATCACTTGGAAGAATCCAAGATTCCATATCTTTTAAAATGAAATTATAATTTAATTATTCTTCTCTAATTTCTGTATTGTCCCTTCTCTAATTTCTGTATATTCATATTTGGTTGTAGAATCATCAACAATAGGCTTTTAAAATATTTCTCAATAAGGAGCAACAACTTGATTCACTGCCATTTATTTAGCCAAAAAACTTACTAAATAAACTTTAAAAGATTTTCAAATAGTAGAGGCGGATTTTCGATTGTCACTGGCGGTGTCAACAAGAACATCACCAGGGATGTAGGTTAAGTCCCTCCCCTAAAATCATTGCATCCAATAAGCTTTTTCTCTGTTCATTTAGATGTTTATTGAAATATCTCTTGTTATTTGAAAGTATATCTTTTAGACATCTCACATCATTTATCTCTCTTTAATTATAATCTACCCAATCTTTTCCATATTCAGTCGCTCTATTTTTAAATAATTCCAGTCGAGGTTTAATCATAGTGTTATACATGGAACAAGCTTCATCTTTTATTTTTTTATGGACATTCTTAATAATTGAGAATTGGTGATATTTTGATAGAAACTACCAATCCCTCTACCATACTATCTTGTGTGTCCGTAAATTATATCCCCTGGAAAATATCCTGTCCTTATTACCGTGAGCATAATAACGCGAGTCTTAAGGTGCCCGTATACTATATCCCCTGGAAAATATGATGTCCTTATTACTATGAGCATAATAACGTTGCCCGTATATTATATTTCCTGGAAAATGTCCTGTCATTATCGTGAGCATAATAAAGTGATTTTTAAGGTGCCCGTATATTATATCCCCTTGAAAATATCCTGTCCTTATTACCGTGAGCATAAGAACTTGAGTTTTAATGTGTCCGTATATTTTATCCCCGGGAAAATATCCTGTCCTTATTACCTTGAGCATAAAAATGTGAGTTTTAAGGTGCCTGTATTTTATATCCCCTGGAAAATATCCTGTCCTTTTTTCGCTCATTGGTAAATAAAGGTTAACATTACGTTTTAAACTAGGTGGTGGTATAGCAGTCCCTTTGTTAATAACAAAGAAAACATCGATGAGAAAAAACTGGAAAGGTTTTTTGTTATTTTATTAATGTATTTTTTTTTAGGTTTTTTTTTTTATTTGGTTAGGAATCTCATTGCTTAGTGTCAGTTCTCTGAATAGAAAATATCAACAAAAATTATATCTTAGGTATTAATAAAAAGGCATCGGGATATTCACAACGGTAGTTCTACTTCGTTTACGAAGAAAGGAGAAATAAATTATTAAAAACATAAAGTTACTATAATTTTTGTTGAAAAATAATTAAATTCTTATGTTGGAACTATAAATTTCATAATTATAGTTACAACGTGTAATTATAACCATGACATATTTGTCGTCACTTCATATCCATTTTTAATGTCAATATATAGATCAGATTAGACTGAGTTTTACGTGTTCATTAAATAGTAGAATATAAACATACTAATATAAATTACAAGTTAAGTGTATTTAATTTTAAACGAATTAAGTTATTAATGGTAAATAACAGTAAAATTACCTCTATAATAAAATTGCACTGTTATTCTATGAGACAGGAACAGCACCATTTTTTGTGTTTAGGAATGGAATTAAAAAATATGTATAAAAAAAATCAGCCTACAAAATGTGAAAAGAATTACTTGAGAACTTACCCTAAAAGGTAAGCAGCTACTGCATTTTTGTTTCTATTTTGTAGCATTTGTCAACGGGAAATGTTGGCGGTGGACAAATGGACCCCTCTTTGGCAGAAGAGCAAATGTATATTGAAAAGGTTCGCGAGCTGGGGCGAAAGTACATTGAGCCATTACGACGAATGATTGAGAAGATTGGAAATGAGGGTTTGATTTTTTTTTTTTGTATTTCTTAACAACAGCTTTTTTTTTTTAATAGACTTTCATAGAATATTCATTATTAATTTTTGCTTTGTCCTGACTAAAATAAAAAATTCACTTGGTATAGTTTTCTTTATGAAACATGGTGGGCCCGGATTTAAAGCTTTGACGCTTTTAGGCAAAGCGTTTTTGTCGCTCCGTCTTTGTGAGATTGTCGGGATTGCTCCCGAAAATTCAGGAATAGTTGAAGCAATAAACAGAACGCAACTGATGGGCCGAAAGTAATGAAAGAGAGAGGTGATACTGAACTTTCATCTGCCATTCTTGGGAGACATCTGGCAGTTATAAGGGCCATGAGTTTTTTCTTATTCCTGTGTTGTTTTAAAATTACTTTTCTGTGAATAGGCAGTGCGGCGGCCGAATATAGCTGAGACCTTGATGATAGATCGCATAAGTCCAGCTATTGTTAAGAAAAAAATCACTCAGTGATAATTTATTGTGCCCCCGGGCATTGTGTGCCCATAGGCCTGGGCCTAGTGTGCCAATGGGTAACTCTAGGCATGGAGACATGGAATACAATCTAACTATATTGTAATTGCGTTCTGAAAAATACCTGTATTCTGGGCAAAGGACAAGTCAATCAGAATAGCGGCTGAAATCCCTGCGATAGCATTGTGAGAATCCTGCTGGTTTGACGAATTTGACGACCTGAGGGTTTGACGGTTTGTCATATTGCCCAAAGTAGTCGTTGAATTACTTCGACATAAAGGTCTGTTACGTAAACACAATTTAAACAGAAGACAAATTTTAACATTGGACATTAAGCCGCCAATATCTCCAGCTGCTAAAAATAAGTTAGACTGGAAAACAATGAAGTTCAAGGGAAAATTCACCGACTGATCAAAGTCACGCTGAAAACGTTTTATAGATGGACGGAAAACATTAATAGTAAAATAAGTTGTAAAGATTCTTGTTTTAAGCAAGAAAAAAGTATATTGCCACAAAGCGATCAAAGCTTTTGGAACGTATTGCAAAAGAATGCATTATTTTTACATTGAGTCTGTGTCTTTTTACGATTTTTTTTTACACGATTTTTTTTTAAACAATGACTGCTTAAGTAGGTTCAACCCCCCCCCCCCCTCCCCCGTCCCCAAGAAAAACACAGAATATCTGAGTATGAAGGAAACGATAGTTCAGTCTTTTGTACGCACGTTCTTGTGTACGCACGTTCTGCACTTCTTTTGTACGCACGGTCTTGTTGATAGGCCTCCTTAACATGTGTACAAATCCTATTTCCTGCCATTAAGATCAACTTTTATTTATGGAGGGATATCTATTTTAAATATAACAAGGTGGGAAACAAATTTTATCACCTTCTGACTCATTGAAACCTATTTTAGGAAAGCAACAAAAAAGTAAACAACTAAAATGAGAGTACCAGCAGTCCTGTCCCTCTGGGGGAAAGGGGGGCTGACAAGAATTTTTAAATAACTAAGACACAAAAATAAGATTTTAGGGGGTTATTTCCCACCTTGTCCCTTTTCCCTCCTCCCATTCGTGCCCCTGGAGTGCTGTCAGTTTATACTAGTAGTCTAATCTTGGCTCTTCTTGTAGTTACCATATTCGTCTTTAGTTAGCTTATGTTGATTTTTAAGAGTTTCATAAATATTTACTCTCTTAATTTTTCATAGATACAGAGAAGCTGAGCAAAATGAGAAACCTGCTTAATCTTTTGGAGAATCCTCAGAAACGTGTTCCAATGGACACGCTCCTTAAATGTGAATCTGTTCTCGAAAAAATGGACTTCAAAAAGGTAAAATCAATTTTCTTTCTCTTTAAGAGTAATTTAATGATAATCTATCCTTTCTATTTCTGCTCTTTTTAGTATTAAACAAAAAAAAGTGTTTTTAAATGAAAGTAAGGAGCGACATTACAACTTAAAACGAACAGAAATTACTCCGTATTTGAAAGGGGCTTTTCCTCCTCAACGCCCCGCTCTTTACGCTAAAGTTTGACTCTTTTTCTCAACTCTATATTTTAAAACAGTAAAAAACGTTATTAGTAAAAACGCTTCCTTTGATTTGTCAAAAATTTCGAAGTTAAAACTTTCGGATCGTATCAAACTGTTGGTGATATCAATAGTTACATCAAAAGAATGGCATTTTAATGCTGATTTTAAATATATAAGTTTCATCAAGATTAGTCTTACTCATCAAAAGTTACGAGCCTGAGAAAATTTGCCTCATTTTAGAAAATAGGGGGAAACACCCCATAAAAGTCATACGATAATCAAGTCAACCCCTAAAAGTCAACCCCCTAAAAGTCAACGAAAATCACACCATCAGATTCAGCGTATCAAAGAACCTTATTGTAGAAGTTTCACGCCCCTATCTACAAAAATGTGGAATTTTGCATTTTTTGCCAGAAGACAAATCACGGATGCGTGTTTATTTGTTTTTTTGTTATGTTTTTTTTCCCAGGGGTAATCGTATCGACTGAGTGGTCCTAGAATGTCGCGAAAGGGCTCATTCTAACGGAAATTAAAAGTTCTCGTGCCCTTTTTAAGTGACCAAAAAAATTGGAGGGCACCTAGGCCCCCTCCCACACTCATTTTTTCCCTAAAGTCACCGGATCAAAATTCTGAGATAGCCATTTTATTCACCATAGTCGAAAAACCCAATAACTATGTCTTTGGGGACGACTTACTCCCCCGCAGTCCCCGTGGGAGGGGCTGCAAGTTACAAACTTTGACCTGTGTTTACATATAGCAATGGTTACTGGGAAGTGTACAGACGTTTTCAGGGGGATTTTTTGGGTTTGGGGGGATATTTGAGGGGGGAGGGTTACCGAGGAGGATCTTTCCATGGAGGAACTTCTCATAGGGGAGGAGACTTTCAATGGAGGGGGCGCAGGTTTAACGTTTTTAAATTCTACAGCAAGACTTGAATAACACAGTGAGTTTGGTGTTCTTTCACAAATCATAATATGATCATGACATTGATGCTGCAGAGATTTCCAGATTAGGAAGTGATGTAACTAAACATCAACTGCAGTTTTCATTAAAAAAAAAGCAGCTACAAGTTGGTACGACATCACACCTCTGTCAAAAGCTATTGAAACTTAGAAAAGATTAATCAAACACGGGAACAAAAACAGTAAAAAACGTTGAAGCATGAGAAGAAAGAACCACAGGAATGAAGGAGCAAACGTGGGGACAAAATAAGGAAAAGAGACATACAGGCAGTGACACATATGTCAAGGCAATGTTCTAAATTTCTGGTAAATCACTTTACTAGATTCGAAGTTGCTAAAAAAGCACTACTGACACTGGGTGATGATACTGATGAAACAATGGTTTCGGGAACTACCTAAGTTTCTGAAATCAAAGTGTTCCCAGCTGAAGAAGCATCATACACTTTGCAGAGCAACAGTTATGAAAAAAACTCTGGTGTATACTGTTTATGTGAGATTCATATAAAAAACAGATTTCCCCATCCCTAAAAAGCATATCCTCTACCGCGCCCTCCGTTTGAAAGGAAAGTTATTTCTTGAAAATTTTCACCCTAGAAGTGAGACGAAACAAGCTACACTTACCAGAATACTTAAATTTTTTTTCCCTTTTGTCAAGGATTTCCCTGACTGTGGAAAATCCTTATAACAAAATATAGAGATTTGATCCATGCCTTCGGTGAAAAACACATGGTCTCTTGGTGAGTATCCAAAAATCAGCTGACTTATGTGATTGCAAAATTCTTTCAGTGGAAATTATTACCCTTTCTCATATTCTCAAATCAGTGTCAGTATAGTCAACGCGCTACAATTGTACCATTTTTGGTACAATTTAAAGGTCTTGGCACAATGTGGTACATGGATTTGTTTTTCCTCTCTGACTGGGATATCTGTTCCAGTTTTAGTTTATTGAAAATTTTCTTCATCTTACCAAAATTTTTAATATTCTGTTCAGATGGTACAAGTTTATATCTTGAAATATATTTTTAACCAGAAAGCTGGCACAGTTTATTTCAAAACGCTGGCAACACTGGTCAGCATCACTTAATAGTTCTTAGACTAATTAGCTGATACATGTTATCGATATTACCTTCATATACCGACGTATTACCTAACCTTACCGGTCCGATCACCTTACTTATCATATATGGTACATGGTGGATACCTTGCAAAAATTACAGTATTAACAACTGGAGCCTAACTTTAGCCGCACAAGCCTTTCAACTGAGTAGTTTTATGGAGCATGAATTCTACCTTCGTGAAATTGCAAAATTGTGTAGTGGTGGAGGTGTCCCTCAAGATTTCAAGACCTGCACCATTTTTGCATCTTATATTATTATCTTTTTTTTAATCTACACACTTTGTGCAAGATATTAAAAAGCGAAAATAAAATGAAATGCGTCTATTTAACTCACAAACACTAAGCAAATTAAAATTATATTCCTCAGCATAAGTGCTACAGGCCAGAAATTTATGGTTAACTGTTCGAAGTTATGTTAATCTACCATATTAGAAAGGCTATTGAAGCAATATGTGCTTTGAGTAGGCGTCAGTAATGTAAAATAATGAAGATTTATGTAACCATCAGAAGTATAGGGCTTTATGAACACTGAATGGACTTTTAAAATGAGAATGTTTATTTTAAGGAAAATTATTTCTATTTTTTAGAAAATAAATTATGGCTTAGTTACATGGTATTTTTAAAATAAAATTATCCAGACTACAAAATTTCACTATTTTTCATTTTCGGTTAGGTTACTTTTGAAAAACGAGAGAAAAAAATCAGAGAAATAGCTTAACGCTTTATCTTCAAAGTCTACCTATTAATCAATAAATTAATTAATCGAAGAACC
Source organism: Artemia franciscana (assembly GCF_032884065.1). Classification (NCBI taxonomy): domain Eukaryota; kingdom Metazoa; phylum Arthropoda; class Branchiopoda; order Anostraca; family Artemiidae; genus Artemia; species Artemia franciscana. The sequence goes on along the minus strand of NC_088878.1, from coordinate 11,523,291 downwards.
TTTTTCAAATATAATTGCTGGCATTTTTTAAATTGCTTTTGCTGCATATAGTAAGTCTTTACTACCTTGAATAGTACTTTTAGGGCAAAGTTCCTCCAGCCATTGAGGCATAGAGCGTCCACAGGTTACTGTTGATATTTTAGGTTTTTAGTCCTTTTCACAAGGACAGATAGCAAGCCTTTCCCAGTATTTTGCCAGCAGAATCCCTTAATAGTAATGCCAACCAGAGCGACTGTACAGTTCGCTATGACGGTTTTGATAAGTACTTATTACTTTATATTTGTTGATTATTAATTTTGTTTATTATTCAGTCATTTCTAAATACTAGTTTACTAGTTACTTTCAATTTGATTTTAATAATTTTGTTTTAATGCTTGTGTGCTAATGTAAGCCTACAGCTATTATAGAAAAGAAACAAATTCTATTTTGAAGTAGTCTAAAGGTGTTTGAGATAAAAAGTAGTCTAAAAGTAGTCTGTACGATTGAGAAAATGAAACAAGAACAGTATCAGTCAAATCATGAAATAAGAAAAATCAACTTATTGTTTGAAATTTTTTTCAAACAGTACCAACCCAAACAAACCAGTTCTCATGTTCGCAGTTTTTAGAGAAGTATCTCATGTAACATAGTAGACCATTTCATAGTTTTTAAGTTTGCTACTGGCTGATAAGTGTTATCGAAATTATATAGTATGTACTGTTGGCAGGTTTTAATGACTATAATATAAACAAAGAGGGGATGATTCTGAGCCCTACAAGCCCTTCAATATGACGTTTTTTTGTAGATTGAATTTACATCTGTAAGGCTACATCATATGTGAAAGTTTTGTGAAATGGCATATAATTTAAGTCGACGTGACTAAGCTACTTTAAATATTGTAGAAGAGTTGAGGTTTAAAACTATCCTGAGTATGTCTATCTTGACATTGCATGATGTTTTGATATGAAAATACTATAGAGAATATTTTGTCTATCAGGGAAAATAAATTATATTCTTTAAAATTAATTGTGGGTATGCTAAACGTTGGATTTAAAAATAGTTGAAAAATATTTAAAAAAATAAATAATAGTTCACTTTGTCTAATTATGTCTCACTTGACATTGAATGAAATGAAAATATAGTAGAAAGTAATTCATCTATCACAGATAATAATGTCTTTTCTTTAAAACTAGTTGTGAGTATGATATACGTTGTTTTTAAAAGTAACTTTATTTGAACTTAAAATATCTTTTTTTTTAATTTTTTAATCTGCATCTTCACTTGGGTTACATAATGTCTTTCTTGACATTGAATGATATTATGGAATGAAAATGAAGCAGAAAATAATTTACCTGTCAGGGATAATAGTGTCTTTTCTTCAAAATTAGTTGTGGATATAATGCACTTTGGCTTTAAAAGTAACGTTATTCAAACTTGAAATATTCTGTATCTGTTTCTTCTTTTAAGTTACATAAAAAAAACTAAGAGATAAAAAAAGAAAATCGAGAAATCATGCTAAACTTTTACTGCGAAAAAGTCACTGCAGCACCAATTCGTTTGAGGCTGATAGAGCTGCGCATGCTTCTCCCTGTCCCAATTTATTCAGAGTTTCAGCTGTTGCCTCTCTAATGAAGTTCCAATTTCCCTAACATTTTTCCTTATAGGTAAAATTTCTGCTTAAGCCCTTACTTGCCGAATAAGGTAAAACGTTATTTTAGATCAACTTTTGAAGAAACTGTTGAAATTTTTTCACTGAGATTTAAGTTGTTTTTACCAAGTATTAGAACATTTTTGATCGCTACATTCTTGACTTACACTAATCTGAGCTCATCAATTTCAAAACTAGCTAAAACGTTAAATAACAAATTAAAACTTACTAAACGGTTATTAATTAAAACACTAAATCATAGAATTTTTTGCTTTCCACTTCTTTAAATTCAGTGGCCTTGTTAGTTTACATGGCTTCTAAAGTTAACTGTAGTTTAGATTTATTTTTATATTAACTGTATTTGTATTAAAATTAACTGTATTTTACTATATTATGTAACTGTAACTGTACTGTTTATCTAAGATATTTTGCCCCAAATATATTACGTTCATTTTCAGTTAGTTTACGACAAAACAAAAAAAAGTGTATTTTGAAATAGGAGTTTGAGCTTCATAAATCAATAGAAACGAAAAATTCTTCAGTGATTTGCTCGGAAAGAAGAAAGTAAATGCAATTTTTAATTTCAGTCAATTTCTTAAACATCATTGACATCTCCTGACTAGCTAAACATACTTATCACACATGCAAATGGGCAAATATTTAATAGAATTGTATACACCCTTGGATGCGTAAACTTCATCACCACAACATGTAGTCTCGAAAACCTCAATCTCTTTGTTAACATTACTTATTATTTGTTGCAGACAGAAATAGCTGGACCCGGCTCTGTACAGCCCCCAAGTGTTTCATTTGCTGTTCCGATACCAATGAAAGAGACTCAGTTTCAATCACTTTTGGAAGCAGTCGCTGCCAATGTAAGTTTTAACGCTAGAGACCAGAGAGTACGGGTGACTGATAAAAATGGAAACTGGTGCTAAAGTTGATAAAAAAAAAGACTATCAGTGTCATCTAGTGCAACACTTGACATAAGCTTTGTAATCGTTTTTTTAGCCGCAGATCTCGATTGCGCTTCATTTTCTTGCGTTAGTACCTGATACTTGATGCCAAAGTCAGGTTGCAAAAGACCTTAAATAAAGTTTAATGCCATTCCTCTGTTATGCTTTGAAGTCATGTGTTAGAGTTGAAATTCTGAACGTTTTAATTGCAGAATTCTCTTAAGCCAATGTTTTCTTCATATAAAAATAGTACATACTGTATTTTCAACAAATATGACTGAAATTATGATTTAGATTATGGTTTCAAGTCAAAGGGACATTGGTCCTTTTGATTTCAAGGTCAAATTTGGCACGTGTGACCTCGTACTAATTGAAATGAGCATTGTTTCTCTTTCAATGACCAATTAATCTCTTTTAAATTATCACTCAATCAAGGCAACAACAATTTAGACTTACCGCCTTCATTAGTATAACACTACTTGGAGTGATTAACACTGATTTCCATAGAACTATTTCCATAGAGGTCATAAGCTACCCATACTCTTTGGTTGAAGACCTTATAAGCTAATATACGTTCTGTTGGAAAGCCGATATTTCGCCAGCAGTATCAAATTGGCGCTTTTTATCATAAGATTTCTATAAATTTCTTAGGTCTTTAATGGATGCCAGCTGGTTGTTCACTGAGGAAATCTACTTTGGGTAAATTAAAAATTAAATGGTGATGTTGGCGTATAGAACTTTCCAATGTTCATTATATCCAGCACGTTCCTTGGTGCAGTACCAAAAGGAAACACAAGGGAAACAAAAAAGGGAGAAATATTTCGATAAGAGGGGCATATAGAGATGCTAAAAAGGGTAGAGATGCGAAAAAAGAAACAGAAAGAAAGAGGGTAAGAAGTAGAATGAGGGAAATAGGGGAAGTAGGTAGTCTTACTCACTTTGAACAAAGTGAGCGATTTATCAAATGAATTGACCTTTTGTTGTTTTTTTCTTCTATGTTTTTTTTCTCTCCTTTTTTGTTGTGTTGATTTCTCTTCTTCTGTTGTTTTCTCTTTTGATTTTTTTACCTTATTCTGGCAACCTTGACTTACCGTTTTTTCTTAGAACTGGCGTATAGGACTTTAAATGGGAAATTTGCTTAGGGTAAATTAAAAATCAAATGGTGATGATGTTGTATAGAACTTGCCAATGCTCAATATATCCAGCACGTTCCTTGGTACAATACCAAAAGGCAATTTTTTTCTTATGAGTGGCTTATGGAGATTGACCAGACACTTTTTTGGGGTTGGGGATTGGGATCGAACATGGTTGCCATTTTCAATTTCTATTTTCAGTGTGAAACACTTTTTGGGGATTGGGGTCGAACCTGATTGCCATTTTTCATTTCTATTTTGAGTGTTCTCTGAAACACTTTTTTTGGGGGTTAGGGTCGAACATGATTGCCATTTTCTATTTCTATTTTCAGTGTTCTCTGAAAAACTTTTTTGGGGTTGGGGTCGAACATGATTGCCATTTTCCTTCTCTATTTTCAGTGTGAAATACTTTTTTTTTGGGGTTGGGGTCGAACATAATTACCATGGACTATTTCTATTTTCAGTGTGAAACACTTTTTTTGGGGTTGGGGTCGAACATGATTGCCATTTTCCATTTCTATTTTCAGTGTGAAACACTTTTTTGGGGGTTGGAGTCGAACATGATTGCCATTTTCCATTTCTATTTTCAGTGTGAAACACTTTTTTTGCGGTTATGGTTGAACATAATCGGAGGGTACGAAAAACACATGCAGAAACGAACAAAGCAAATTCCAGTGAATAATACGAGCAAACTTTAAAGGAACTGAACTTCAAACTCGTAGGATGTCTGTAGCATACCCCCTCCCCTTCATATTCCGCCAAAGGTTCAAGTATCATGTGTGCTTAACTGAGAAGGATTATAGAAAGTTTCAAAAATTTCTAAATGCTAGTCAAACTTTGAGAAGAGACATTATTTTTCTGGTTTAACTAATATTTTTATAGTATTTTTGACAACCAATTTATTCTTGCTATTTAAAAAAACAAAAGTTTTATTGATTTTTACTTTGAAATCGATTCTGTCGAAATATACAGAAAATTGATAGCTAGTTAAAAAACGATCAAAAATGTCAAACTATATTTAATTTTGTTTGTCAAAATATAATATAATAAAATATAATATAATAAAATAAAATATAAATTAAATAAAAATATAAAATAAAATAAAAATATAAATAAATACAAATAAAATATAATAAATATAATTTGTCAAAATATATTTAATTTTATTTAATTTTGTTAAAGCTCGAAAGACAATGCAACTTTTAGGAAAATCTTTATCTTGTAAGATTTAACATGTTTCTGATAAATCGTTTCCTCGTTTTTTCTTTTTTAATACTACATTATTTTTTATCATTGTTTCCTCCCTTTCCCTCTTTTTAGATAAGGGAAGCTAGACTTATATGTTAATATTTGAAACAATAAAACTTGTGTCTGCAAAGCTCTAATGGCGATCGAGCCTTTAAGGAGTTTCAGCGGCTGGACAACATCACTCTTATCTCTTTAACTTATATTTGCATTAAGTTTGAATTGTAATTTTGCTTTGGTTCAATGTTTAATTTATTCATTTCATTGTAATTTCTGAACTGTTTTTAATTGCTGCTTGTTTTGTATTGTCGTATTCTTGTTGTGTAATTTTCGGAAGTATTTTGAGCTGATTCTCAGTAAAGCAATTAATAGCATTGTTTGTTTGTTTTTTTTTTGCTTTTTGGCAATAACGTAATCTACAATTTTTTCATGTCTATATTTCTGTGTGTAGATCAAATCCCCTTATATTCACCACACTTTAAAAAGAACTTTTGGACCAGTAGTGGCAACACTCTCCAACACCGAACAAATCGACTTAGAGTATGATTTTTTGGCGCCCAAGAAGAGGCGATATGTTGAAGAAGAAGAAGAGGAAGATGAGGAGCCAATTGAAATTGCACGGAGTGTTTTGGCTAAAGAAATTGGCACCTTTGATAAGAAATTTGTTGTAAGTCCTAATTTGGTTCCTTATCTTTGTTTAGGCTACACAATCTGACCCTGGACCCACTTCCCCTTCTTTGGGTGACGCTTTCTTGCAAGACTGGTATTGATGACTATTATCTTTAAAATTATACTCTACGAAATTGCTCCTTTGTAAACTGTTGGTTGGGATACCTTCCCTTGCCGAAATTTATAGTAAGATTATTGGTTAACTTATTAACTACTTTAATGAAAACCAAGGAAGTGCCAAAATTGAAAAGCTTGATACATTATTAGCTGTTTCAAGTAATATTTCTAAGCAAAATACGCAATTAACGGAATATAAAAATTAGCGAAAAAGACCTTGCAAAGAGGTCTTCATATCACCTGTTATGCTTGAGAAGTCTTACAAAGCTATTAGTGAATTTGTAATTGATTCATAATGATTCATAATTGAAATAGTGATTTTATAATTGATTCATCTCGTAGTTTGTCTGCTGTTTGCTACATATGGTTTGTCAGCAAATAATTATCTTAATGTGGATTTATTTTTCTCATCAGTCTATTCTGCCTATCTTTAATCGATCAAATCGAAACATATAATCGAAACATATAAACACAAATCGAAACATACACAGCTACGCACGTTCCTCCTCCAACCTAATCTATTTAAAGCCTCGCTCTTTACACCCTCTCAGGAAGTTCCCATTTCCTTTAAACCTTTATTTATGACATCCTCCCAACCCAGACAAGGACGACCTGCTTTTCGTGTAGCTCCAGACGGTTATTTATAACAAGTATTTATAACAAGTTGTTATTTATAACAAGTATGTGAATTTATAATGAAAATACAGAAGGAACCTGACTAGACTGCTAAGTAAGAAAAACTGATAGAAAACTGACTGCTAAGTAAAGCATCCTGGCCCTTCAAATGATTTTATTTCCAATTTAGTGTTTATATTTCCAATTACGAATAACAGTTCAATTTCTGGGAAAATAAACATTTATAGCAATACATTTCTGAAAAAATCAATTCTAAAGTATTTTAAAGTGGAATAAGCTTGATCATTAATGTCTTACCTATGTCCTGTCAAGTTAAAAGTGATCCTTTTGATCGAAGTTACAATTGAACCGCTTTTGTTCTCTTTTTCGTGACCACTGTCCGTCAATTGATCCTTCGAGTGTGACTTTTGGGAAACGGTCAGGGGCCTTTTTTTTACAAGATCAAGCCACAATAGTTGCTGCCATTTGATTTTATCAGGTATTTTTGATTTATGGCTATAAATATCTTTAAAATAATGCTTAAGTATTTTAAAGCGGAATTAGCTTGACTCTTAGTCTTCATTTTAAATCCTACTTATGTCCTGTCCATCCTTATGGGACATCTTGGGGCCACTCCTATTGACGAAGCATGGTGGAAGTTTTAGGTGATCCTTTGATCGAAGTTACATGTGAACGGCTTTTGTGCTCTATCTCGTGACCACTGTCCGTCAATTGTTCCTTCGAATGTGATTTTTGGGAAACGGTCTAGGGCCTTTTTTTTAAACAAGATCAAGCCACAATAGTTGCTGCCATTTGATTTTATCAGGTATTTTTGATTTATGGCTATAAATATCTTAAAAATAACTCTTAAGTATTTAAAGAGGAATTAGCTTGACTATCAGTCTTCATTTTAAATCTTACTTATGTCCTGTTATGCGTTTCAAATGATTTTATTTCCAATTTACTGTTCATATTTCCAATAATGAATAACAGTTCAATTTCTTGGAAAATAAACATTTATAGCAATGCATTTCTGAAAAATCAATTCTTAAGTATTTTAAAGCGGGATAAGCCTGACCACTAATTAATTTCTTACCTATGTCCTGTCAAGTTACAAGTGATCCTTTTGATCGAAGTCACAAGTGAACCGCTTTTGTTCTCTTTTTCGTGACCACTGTCCGTCAATTGTTCCTTCGAAATTTGACAATGTGGAAGATGGACAGAATAATTTTAGAAAAACAATTTGTGAAGTTGCTGATGGTGTTCTAGGGAAGAGTGCTAAGACAGCAACTAGGAATATTAGTGAAAAAGCTTTATGTTTAATAGAGAGTAGAAGGGGTTTGTACAAGGATTATCTGAGTGATAGATCGCATGAAAACAGAAGGAATGTAAAGAAAGTGGAGAAAGCATTAAAATATGATCTAAGGAGATGTGAAGTGGAGGCCATGGATGAAATTGCTCAGGATCTGGAAGATGCAGCTAGACGGTATAATAGTACAATATTATACTGGCATGTTAATAAATTGAAAGGGAGTAGTCAATCCGGACTAGTCCCAGTTAAAGATAGGAATGGGGCCGCAATTAGTGATAAGGAAAGAGTTAAAGAGAGATGGGTGGAATACTTTGAGAATGTGCTAAACCGAGATACACTTGCAGGAAAAGATATAGATGAAAATAAAAAAGTTTGTAATACCTTGGATGTGAAGGAAGATTTGTTTAGTGAGGAAGAATTAGCGACAGTATTAAAAAGATTAAAAAATAATAAGGCTTAAGATGCTGATAGTGTGATAAATGAGTTTCTTAAATGTGGTCGCTCGGAGGTTAGAAATAAGCTACTGAAGATTATGAATATGATTTTTGAAAAAGGGGAAGTACCTTATGATTTTAGGAAAATTGAACTAAACCACTGTATAAGAAAGGTGACAAGAGTGAGTGTCGTAATTCTCGAGGCATTAGTCTGGTCTCTGTAGGTAGCAAATTACTTAGTAATATGATACTTTTTAGACTGAGAGATGATGTAGACAAAGTTTTAAGGGAAGAACAGTGCGGTTTTAGAAAAGGTAGAGGATGTGTCGACCAAGTGTTCACTCTTAGGTTAATAATTGAGAAGGCTCTTCGCTGTCAAACACCTTTGGTCCTCAGTTTTATCGGTTATGAGCAAGCTTTCGATTCTGTTGATAGAAGAGCATTAGCAAAAATCTTATCCTTATATGGTATACCAGAAAAATACATCAAATTGATTTGTGCTATGTACGAGAATAATACTGTTGCGGTTAAGGTAGGAAATGAGGTTAGCAGGTGGTTTTGTATTAAATCAGGAGCTAAGCAGGGTTGTGTTCTATCCCCGTTTATATGGATCATTTTGATGGACTTCGTCTTAAGGAGCACAGGAAAGGCAATTGGAGACCACGGAATCAAATGGGGAGGGAAAACGCTCCTGGACTTAGATAATGCTGATAATTTAAGCATATTAGATGAAAGTGTGAGCAAAATGAATGAATTTTTAGAGTTTTTGCGAGTTCAGGGTGCTAGAATAGGCTTGAAAATTAATGTTAAGAAGACCAAGTCACTAAGGCTAGGAATAAGTGAAGATGAAAAGGTGACGTTGGGTAACGAAAAGATTGATCAGGTTGGCAGCTTCACTTACCTTGGTAGTATTATTAGTAAAGAAGGTGGGAGCAGTGAAGATGTTAAACGTAGAATAGCTAAGGTTCAGGGTGTTTTTTTACAGTTAAAAAAAGTTTGGAAGAATAGAAAGATAAGTCTGCAAACCAAGATTAGAAAATTGGAAGCTACAGTGATCAGTGGTAAACATGGCTCTGAAGCATGGGTGCTCCGAAAAGCAGATGAAAATTTACTAGATGTTTTCCAGAGAAATTGCCTACGGATTGTTCTGGGTACCCGGCTGACTGACCGTATTTCAAACAGTAGGTTGTACGAAAAATGTAGTTCAATTCCGCTTTCTAGGCCTATAATGAAAGAAAGGTTGAGATGGCTGGGCCACGTTTCGCGGATGAAGGATGACAGATTGCCGAAGATTGTCCTTTTTGGCCAACCGTCTGGGGCTACACGGAAAGCAGGTCGTCCTCGTCTGGGTTGGGAGACTTTCACAAATAAAGATTTAAAGGAAATAGGAACTTCCTGGGAGGGCGTAAAGAGGGATGCCTTGAATAGATTAGGTTGGAGAAAGAGCGTGCGTAGCTGTGTTGGCCTCAGGTGGCTTGCTTCTGAAGTGAGTTATTAGTAGTAGTAGTAGTAGTAGTTCAGTTTCTGGGAAAATGAACATTTATAGCAATACATTTCTGAAAACATCAATTCTTAAGTATTTTACAGCGGAATAAGCTTGACCATTAATGTCTTACCTATGTCCTGTCAAGTTACAAGTGATCCTTTTGATCGAAGTTACAAGTGAACGGCTTTAGTGCTCTTTCTCGTGACCACTGTCTGTCAATTGTTCCTTATGTCACCTTCTGTCAAATGTGTTCTGTCACCACTCATACTCAATCTTGTTCAACACGCCATACGGTCGATAGTAAGGGCCAAATACAAAGCGAAATGGGTGAACCCTCATTGACAAGGTTGGATATGCTTATGATACCAATGACATGGCTAAAACGTCATCAGAACTCCAATGACAGGCGGGCTACCTCATATAAGTAACGAGACCGTTCGGCATACATATAAACGCCAACAAAACCAAAGTCATGGTTATGTCTCGTAATTAGCTAGAAAACCTTCTCGCCGTAGCCATTGACGGCTAGATAGCAAAAAGAAAGTCGACCACTCTATCAACCTGGGAACCTCCAAACTACTCAAAATTGCCATGCCATCAATTTCAAATATCACCTAGTTCCAGCAAGTTCTAACTTCAGAAGATAATTTTTTAAACCACATTGGCCTGCCATAACATAAAGAAAGATAACAATCAAAAATTGGGTTTTTTAAAGGCGAAACAAAAATACTGAAGACATACAGAAAGCGAATATTTCAAGAGAACTGTACGAAAAAAAATAATATAATCATGGAAAATGCCAAAGACAAAAAAAAAACGCGGAAAGTCAACAAAACCGATTAAAAACCAATGAAAAAACAGCCAAAAAATTAAAGATAAATAAAATTCAACAAAAAATAAAAAATTATAAGAATCAAAACCAAACCTCTAACAACAATAAAGTGAGTCATTTGCCACTATCCGCGCTTCGCACAAAATCCAAACAATTATGAACTGCCATCGGCGGATACAAATGAACAACTAAATGTTGTTGTGAGCAATTTTATTTGTTAATATCCGCCAATGACAGCTCAGAATTGTTTTCATTTTTTGCAAATTGTACAACTCCCAAGAACAACCCAAGACACATCTTCATATCATTCACTGGTTCATGCCCGTCAAAAGGAGTGACCCAAAGATGTCCAACAAGGATGGACAGGCCATAAGTAAGATTTAAAATGAAGACATTAATGATCAAGTTAATTCCGCTTTAAAATACTTAATAATTTAATTTTTAAGAAATTTATAGCTATAAATAGAAACTACTCGACAAAGCCAAACGGCAGCAACTATGGTGGTTTGATCATATTAAAAAATGACCCCCAATCGTTTCCCAATAGTCACATTCGAAGGGACGAATGACAGACAGTGGTCACGAGAAAGAGCACAATTGCGGTTCACTTCTAACTTCGATCAAAAGGATTACTTGTAACTTCGATCATGCCCCGTCAAAAGTAGTTGCCCCGAGATGTCCCACAAGGATGAACAGGACATAAGTAAGATCTAAAATGAAGATATTAATCAGTTCAGTTCATTCGGGTTAATTAAAAAAAAATTTATAACAGTCATAACATACTTAATCTCTCATCTCTATGCAAAAACTGCATGCTGAGTCCCATATCACCTCAAAAATAAATACGCACTATGGCTCTCCCTCCACTTCTCGATACAACCATGGCCCCTACCAAAAAAATATCCTTACAAGTCCCCACCTCTTCATCCAGGAGCAAACCACTCCAACCCCCACAAAAAAACTCAATAATAGCTAAAATCACTTTTCTAATTAGATTCTTTATTCAAATTAAACTAATTCAAAACAAGATAATTTTTTATTCTCTTTTTGAAAGAACCAAGGGAGCTCCTATCTCTCAGTTCAAGCGGTAGGGTATTGTAAGCCTTAGCACAGACGATGTCAGGCGAAAAATCCGACCTCACTGTTGGCGTATTTCGAATATGGATCTGTGCAGATAGTCTTGTAATTGGAAGACGCTGTTCGGATACCAAACTGAATAGATTCCTAAAAGGCGGTGGAAGCAAGCCGGAGAGGAATCTGAAAGCAAAAACCAAGCAGGAAAGCTCAAACAGCGATTTCAGCGAGAGATAATCTTCTGTGTGTTTGATGATCTTCAAGGCATTCTTGTGGATGGAATCCAGTTTTTTCAGATGGGATTTGAATGTTGATTGCCATACCATTGCGCAATATTGTAAGTGGGGTCTAATGAGTGCATTGTAGAGAAGGGTAAGGGTTTTACGTGGGAATGTTTGCTTCAGTTTCTTCATGATACCCAGATTCCTTGAAAGCTTTAATTCTACAGCATGGATGTGAGGAAGGAAAGAAAGGTTTTCATCTACTATTACTCCTAAATATTTTGCACATCTATTTACTGGTCGTTGAACCTTTCCACGAGACGTCACAATTTCTGTTATTTCTGGGTGAAGGGTTCCTACCCTAGAAAATAGTAGGATGCAAGATTTTTCTACATTGATGACAAGTTTGTTGGCATCCATCCACAGATAGGTCTCTTCTATGATGTTTTCAAGCTTCCGCTGGAGTGAAGGCATATCAAGTCCGCAGCAGGTAATTGTAGTGTCGTCAGCGAATGCTATAAGTTCATCTTGCTCGTTAGTAATGTCCTCAGATGTTTGAGCAAAGCATAGGTTACAGCATTTTTGGTCGTCATGATTCGGATTAAGGATACGAGTTAGGTCATTTACATGGATTAAAAACAAAAGAGGACCGAGGATTGATCCTTGGGGCACACCAAATTTCACAGTAGTGTCGTTTCTTGGGTCGTCACCAATGTAGATGCACCTATTTTGAAGGTAAGATTCAAACCATTGAAGGGCTATCCCTCTCACTCCAATATGTTGTAGCTTTCCCAGTAAGATTGTATGATCCATGCTGTCAAATGCTTTCTTGATGTCAATCAATATAGCAGCTGGCAGAAACCTGAATCAAGTGCTCTGTTGATGAATAAGCTTAAGGATGCCAGAGCATCTTCTGTTGAATGACCAGGTCTGACGCCAAACTGACGACTATTAAAAAATCTTGTAAGGGTTTTTCAAAAACTTTTGAAAAAACAGATAATATGGATATGGGTCGGATGTTTGATGGATCGTCACGAGGGCCACCTTTATGCAAAGGGATTATTCTTGCTTTTTTTTAATATCGAAGGAAAAACACCACTTCTTAGAGACAGGTTTGTCAAATAAGTTAATGGCTCTAGGATAGAAGGGAGGACTGCTTTCAGGGCTTTCGTGTGTATCCGGTCAAATCCAGATGCTGATGTGCCTTTCAAGGTCTTCACAATTAGCTCTACTTCAGTTGATGTCACAGGAATTATTGCCATTGATTTGGTGCATGCTGAGCCAAGGTAATGCTTGTAGGGTTTGCGGGGATTTTTCGCAGAATTAGATGTAATTCCTCCTATCCTTGCAAAAAATGTACTGAGTTCTTTTGCAACCTGAGTGGGTTCCGTAACAGCCTCCCCGTTGACAAAAAGTCTGGAAGGCAATTCTGCTTTCTTATCATTTGGTCGCAAAACCGAATTAATGACCTTCCAGACTTTTCGTCCATCCTTCCCACTTTCAGATATTTTATTATTCACATAAATTATTTTTGCTTTCCTCAGAACTGAATGAAGGCATTTCTTATACGTCTCATATCTCTCTAGGTTTTCTCGGTTTGGGTGGTTTCTGTAATTTGCCCAAAACTTATTTTTCTTATTTATGCATATGAGTAAGCTTTCGGTAACCCATGGACATATTGGGGTATTTTTTCTTCCACGGTTTCTTGGTTTCTCTTTAAAACAGCATGCTCTATATGCAGCTACAAACGCATTGTGGAAAATTTCAAAACCTTCGTTCACATCTTCATTTGCTAGGACACTGTCCCAAGAAAATTTTTTTAACTCATCATTTAACAGTTTAAGATTCTCCTCTTTAAGATTAATTACTTGTAGACCCTGGTTAGTTTTTACGAGTGGAGTTGGCATCCTCGCCGTGTTGAAGACAATGTGTATAGGATAATGATCAGATGTGTCGCTGGTGATGACTGATACCTTCGCCGGACATAATGTAGAAAAAATGTTGTCAATCAGTGAGTGTGTACTTTCTGTTACTCTGGTTGGAATTGTAATTGAAGGGAAAAGATTAGACCCTGATATAATAGTGAGAAGATCCACTGAGCTATTTCTTAGAGGAAAGGCTAGATTAATGTTAAAATCACCCATGATGATCACATCTTGGCTCTGGTTTCCTATCAGCTATAAAATCTGAGTTAGTATATCCATAAAAGCAGAAACAGAACCAGAGGGTGAGCGATATATTTCTCCAATCAATATCTTTTTCTTAGAAGGCCCACATAGCTCAAGGAAAAGTGATTCAAAAATGCCTTCAACATTCCGGCTCAGTTGATTGTTAATATGCACAGCATACTCATTCCTCGCATAAATAGCCAATCCTCCTCTGCGAGCCTCTTTTCTATGTAGAAAATTTGATTTATAGCCTGGGATATCTAGGAGGCTATCCGTTTGTCCTGTAAGGAATGTCTCACATAATCCAATTATGTTGGGTTGCAGTTGGTGGCACATTGAAGTTATTTCCATAAACGACGAACATAATCCTTGACAGTTAAGTTGAAGCACAGAGAACTGAGATTCAGAGTGCCGCTTGGTTAAATCTATTAAATCAACATATTTACTTCTAGGATAATTACTTTCACTAAATAACGGCAAATCATCTTCATTACTTATTTTTTCATCAAAAATTTTCTCTAAATCCAAAAAGAATTCTCTAACTTTTTTAACCGGTTATAATTTTTTGGCAACGACGAAGTGATTAGCCCCCGGGATGAAGGATAGGAACTCATTACTTACCTAGTAGTTTCCAGGGGACAAGGCCATATCTCGAAGTGAAGCAAAAGCCATGAGAAATACACACACCCGTAGGAACTTTTTTTGAACTCTGAAAGAGAAAAACAAAACAAAGAAAATGGAATAACATGGATAAAAAAAAAGCACTGAAATACACATTTTAGACAGAAAAATGTAAGCAAGCGGCAATCAACTTGTAATGACAACTACATATAAAGGAGAAAAAATATAAAATATATAGAAAAATTAAGGAATGTTCAAGAACTTAATCAACATCAGACCGTGGCAAGGATGGGGGAAAATCAACATAGAAATCTAATCAATTGGCAATCAACTTATACTGACAAAACTTATGAAGGAAAGGAACACACACAATTATGACTCTGAGTCTAATTCCTCGGGTTGGATAGTTGAATTTATTTTAAGAAATTTATAGCTATAAATCAAAACTAACTTTTAAAATCAAACTACAGCAACTAAAGTGGTTTGATCTTGTTAAGAAAAAAAAAAAGGCCCTCGACTGTTTCCAAAAAATCACATTCGCAGGAACAATTGACGGACCGTGGTCGCGAGAAAGAGCACAAAAGCCGTTCATTTGTAACTTCGATCAAAAGGACCACTTGTAACTTCGACCATGCTTCGTCAAAAGGAGTGACCCCAAGATGTCCCATAAGGATGGACAGGACATAAGTAATATTTAAAATGAAGACTGATAGTCAAGCTAATTCCGCTTTAAATACTTAAGAGTTATTTTTAACATATTTATAGCCATAAATCAAAACTACCTGATAAAATCAAATGACAGCAACTATTTTGGCTTGATCTTGTTTAAAAAAATGGTCCTCGACTGTTTCCCAAAAATCACATTCGAAGGAACAATTGACGGACAGTGGTCATGAGAAAGAGCACAAAAGCCGTTCACTTGTAACTTCGATCAAGAGGATCACCTGTAACTTTTTTTTAGATATAACAGAAAAAAATTGCTGGACTTTAACTTAAAATATATTTGATAGTTTATTTGTTTTATGTAGTTTATTTAATAGTTTTTCAACTATTTTGACGGTAATTTTTTTTTGCTCCCTTGTCTTTACAGTAGCATAAATCAAATAGACGTAATGGGTGGGTCTTATTAAAACGCAATAAGATTAAAACCCAGCTATTGCCATCTAAAACAACATTTTTCTTTTTTTTCAAACGTTGTATAGCCTTTCTATTTACCTTACTTAATTTTTAACATTTAAGAATTTCTGTAGGAATCATTGAGGTATTTTCATTTCTGAAATATTCCTGGATAAACTGTAAACTTTTCATATATTATTCATTTAATTCAGATAGTTTATAGAGTATTTTTTTCAATAAGGTTGAATTACTCGATGAGCCATCTATTGGTAGAAAAGGGATACCTGTGGTTTGCAAATTGGTTGATAAATGTTTACCACGCCTACCCGATATTGAAGTTTTAATACCAGAGAACTACCCATTTTCATCTCCTACTTTTGAACTGGCAGACCCGAGTAATGGTAAGATTTTCAGTGGTTATATCCCCCAATTTTTAAATATTTTTTCGTAACTTTTAATGCTTACCTGGAACATTTTTTGGCATCATAAGTGACATTTTAACGAGAAGTGTTTGTCTGGACATCGATTTTTGGACATCAAAAGTATATTTTTCATTAGAATTAATTACAGTGAAGTCGATTTCAGAGACCTTGAGAGTGCTATTAATCCATCGTTATTACAAGCAGTTACCTTCAGCATTCTGCTCTACTCCTTTTTCAACATTGGACAAACCCCCCAGCCGCCCTTGTCGTATCAGTTCCACCTTTTTGGTGGAAGAAATGGGTGGTGGCTGAATACTTTTTTTTTCATTATTTTTATCGTTCAAGAAATAAACTAACTCTTTACGTGAGAAGGAGAACTTGAGAGAAGGAGGCTTAAATCTAGAGGACGAGATGTCGTAAATTTTTTTGCAGTTTGTTTATTTGACATTTATTGTCAAATAAACAAATAAATAAATTGGTATTTTCATTGCGAAAAGACTCATCTGTAGTTTACATTTTGTCACTTTAATTGTGGTAATTAATCTTTAATATTTGAAGCAAAAAAATAATAATAATGAAGTAACCGAATTAATCAAAATTCGGATGTAAAATTTTGGAAAAACCAGTGAATTCTATTACCTGGACATAAAAGGACTGAAAAATGCTGCAGCGGATATCTCTGTCTGCAAGTAAAGCTTGCCCGAATGCTGCCGTAGCATTAAAAAAATAATGATTTTTTTTTTGTTTCTTTTTCCCTTATAGTAATTTATAATATTAAAGCAATATTTAATGAAAATGATCAAAATAAATTGATCAAATTAAGTGAAAGTATTTTTAAAATTGATACTAAATTATAGTCTAGTAAATCACACAGCATTTGCATTAGATTGATATAGAGTAGGAGCGTTTGTAGCTCTGCCGGCCTCAGGCGGCTTGTTGTTGCAGTGAGTTGTTAGTAGTAGTAGTAGTAGCAATTTTAAATAAGAAAAAAGCCACGGACTTTTTAACCCTTCAGTCTCATTTGCGCCAGCCTATAATATGGCCGTCCTCTTTGTCTGTACCGTACGACTCTTAAGTTTCCTTCACTCTGGAGGCTTGGCTAATTCATTTTTGTAGCATCTCCTCTCCTATTACTCAAGAAATTGAACAGCTTAAGCCTCAGATAAATGAAATGATAACTTTGAAATGGGCTAAAATACTAATTGGGTGACGGTGTTAGGGTACTGTCTTAGGGTGTGTTGTTGTACTGAACTGTATTTTATCTGTTTCCTGTGTTGTTCTGTGTCTGTGTCCTGTGTCTGTTCATTTTCATTTTTGACACGCTCTAATTTTGTTTTCTCTGTCTTTTCTCTTCACTTTCATTTTGACACGTTTTTGGATTTTGATTTCTTCAGACAATTTAACAATGGCCTTTGCTTTAGCTGCTTGTATTGGCGTTGTCGCAATTGGTGGTCCAGATTATCAATTTTTACATTTTATCACGTTTGATAGTTTAGGTGTTGGTTCCGAAGAATCATCATTTATAGTAACTGCAACTGCAAATTTTCGTTTTTTGGGCCTTTCAACAGACATTATATTATATAAATAACTGGTGCGTTGGAAAATCAACGATCTAATTTATACTATGCATGACATCATATAGTAAAATGCTTATATGATGTCATAAGACATGCTTATATGATGTACTAACATAATATATGACCTCATTTGCCAAAAACTAAAATTAAGGCTCATAACGAATTTTCTGAGACTTCTGACCTATCCAGATCATTTTTTATGCGAGAATATCTGGGGATACCAATTTCCCCGAAATATATATATATATATATATATACATATATTTATATATATAAAAATAAGTTGTCTGTGTGTGGATCTGTGGATCTGTGGATCAGGTGACGTCACACTAAATTATTTCACACTAATACAAAAGAAGAAAAAAACTAAAAAAGGTAAAAACTACAAAAAAAACTAAAAAGAAAAAAAAAACTAAAAAAGCTAAAAAACTAAAAAAAACTAAAAAAAAGGTAAAAATCTAATAACTAAAAAAAAAATGAAAAAAATAAAAAAAGGCAAAAACTACAAAAAAAATAAAAACTAATAAAAAAACTAAAAAAGCTAAAAAACTAAAAAAACTAAAAAAAAACTAAAAAAAGGTAAAAAACTAAAAAAAACTAAAAACTAAAAAGAAAAAAACTAAAAAAAAGGAAAAAACTGAAAAATAAAAGAGAAAAAGAAAACGAAAAAAATATGAATAAATATATATAAAAATAAGTTGTTTGTGGGTTATGTCTGTCTGTCTGTCTGTCGAGTGACGTCGTGTTTGTCCGCATATGACGTCTGAATTATTTCACACTAATACAAAAGAAGAAAAAAAACTAAAAAAGGTAAAAACTACAAAAAAAAACTAAAAAGAAAAAAAACTAAAAAAGCTAAAAAACTAAAAAAAACTAAAAAAAGGTAAAAAACTAAAAACTAAAAAAAACTGAAAAAACTAAAAAAAGGCAAAAACTAAAAAAAAACTAAAAACTAATAAAAAAACTAAAAAAGCTAAAAAACTAAAAAAACTAAAAAAAGGTAAAAAACAAAAAAAAACAAAAAACTAAACAAGAAAAAACTAAAAAAAAGGAAAAAACTGAAAAATAAGAGAAAAAGAAAACTAAAAAAATATTAATAAATATAAAAAATATAAATATAAATATAATATAAATTAGCAATCAACAAAGCACCGAGACACAAATGACGACCGGGACACAGGGAGTATAAATGACGACCAGGACATAAGTAAAAAAAAAAACTAAAAAAACTAAAAAAATGGTAAAAACTACAAAAAAACTAAAAACTAATAAAAAAACTAAAAAATCTAAAAATCTAAATAAACTAAAAAAGAAAAAAAAGAAAAAAGGAAAACGATAAAGGAGAAAAACAAAACTATAAAACGAATGTATATACAGACCGGGACACCGGGATACAAATGACGACCGGGACACAGGGAATATAAATGACGACCGGGACACAGGGACACAACTACAATGGGGACGCCGGGGGGCACAGGGGGATATAAATGACGACTGGGACACCGGGACACAAGGAATATAAATGACGCCCGGGACACTCAAAGAGAAATCACAGACTGGAACACCGGGACACAAATGACGACCGGGACACAGGGAATATAAATGACGACCGCGACACAGGGACATAACTACAAAGGGGACGCCGGGGTGCACAGGGGGATATATAAATGACGATGGCGACTCAGGGAATAGTCGATTAGTAATCACCATCAACAAAGCTCAAGGGCAATCATTAGAATCATGAGGTATAGATCTGAATACGGATTGTTTTCCCATGGACCATTATATGTTGCATGTTCAAGAGTCGGTAAACCTGAAAATCTATTTATATGCACAGACAATGGGACAGCAAAGAATGTTGTATATTCGCAAGTTTTACGTAGTTAAAAACATATATATATATATATATATATATATATATATATATTTATATATATATATATATATATATATATATATTTATCTATATTCACAGGTGGGACACAGGGACACTACTACACTGGCGCGTAACTAATATGGCGCGTAACGACTTACGCGCGCGGGGGGGCTTGTGGGGCAGGGCGAAGCGCCTCCACAAACTAGGTGTTGGGGTGGCGCGAAGCGCCACCCCAACAGCTAGTATATATATATATATATATATATATATATATATATATATATATATATATATATATATATATATATATATATATATATATATATATATATATATATATATATATATATATATATATATATATATATTTATATATATACTAGCTGTTGGGGTGGTGCTTCTTGCCACCCCAACACCCAGCTGGTGGGGGCGCTTCGCGCCCCACCCAAGCCCCCCGTGCGCGTAAGTCTTTACGCGCCATATTAGTTACGTGCCATTGTAGTTGTGTCCCTGTGTCCCACCTGTGAATATAGATAGATATATATATATGTTTTTAACTACGTAAAACTTGTGAATATACAACATTCTTGTGTGTCCCATTGTCTGTGCATATAAATAGATTGTCAGGTGTACCGACTCTTGAACATGCAACATATAATTGTCCATGGGAAAAAAATCTGTATTCAGATCTATACCGCATTTTTCTAATGATTGCCCTTGAGCTTTGTTGATGGTGATTGCTAATCGATTGTTCCCTGCGTCCCCGTCGTCATTTATATATCCCCCCTGTTCCCTTCCGGCGTCCCCGTTGTAGTTGTGTCCCTGTGTTCCGGTCGTCACTTATATTCCCTGTGTCCCGGTCGTCATTTGTGTCCCGGTCTGTAATTTCTCTTTGAGTGTCCCGGTCGTCATTTATATTCCTTGTGTCCCGGTGTCCCGGTCTGTAACGTCTTAGAGTCTTCAATGGTTCTGGCGGTGATTCCTCGGCACGCTTTCTTTTGGCATTATCTCTTTGAGCCGCAATCCTGTTTTCACGTTGTTCTTGTGATTCCTCGGCATGATTTTTTTTGGTAATTTCTCTTTGAGCCTCAAGCCTGTCTTCATCGGCACGCTTTCTTTTCTTACTTTCTCTTTTAGCCGCAAGCTAAAAGCAAGCTTTTTTATTCTTTTATTCTTTTATTCTTTTGGCATTAACTCTTTGAGTCGCTTCCTCGGCTGTTTCTACTGCCATTGTATGTTATACTAAAATTTCCTCAGCTGTTTCTTTTGCCATTTTGATAGTCCTTTCACCGTTGTTTTTTTAATCATCGGTATCACTTTCAAGTTGTTTGGTTTGTTTTACCTTGGCTTGTCTTTCGTCACTATGAAATACATACCGCTGAACCTTTGTTTTTTTAACTAAAATTTGGTAGGCATTGATGACCTTATCCAAGTCAAAATCCCACACCCAATCATCATCACTATCATTTTCAGTTTTGATTCGTTTTGATTCTTGCTGTCCAGCTTGATTATCATCTAACTGCGCGGTTTTGCGTTCTTTAGCCGCAAGCTTTTTGGCATGTCAATGTTCATTCTAACGTTGATAGTTGGAAAAATCTTCATGTGCCAAGCATGCTAAAGCTCAACAATTTATAATAAACCTCAGAATTTTAAGTATCTGTTTTAAGGTTTTCAATTAGTTTAATCTATTGTCAAAATATATTGAAATATTTATGCAATTCCCAGTTTTTACATTTTTAGTTTCAGTTTTCTTTTTCTTCTTTATTTTTCAGATGTCATATGCAAACTCTCAACACAAAAATACATACAACTTATTTATATATATATATATATATATATATATATATATATATATATATATATCTATATATATAAAAATAAGTTGTCTGTCTGTGTGTCTGTCTGTCTGTCAGGTGACGTCATGTTTCTGTGTTGACTGACGTCATCAAGTTAGTTGTCGTCATTTTTGCTACGACGGTGACGTCATTCAAGATATTTAAGACATATGTTCACGTAGAAATCTATTAATGTTTAAGTTTAAAATGACTGATGAACTTACTTTGGCAAAAGCCGATGAAGATGCTCAAAGAGTCTATGCCAAAAAACTTGCTGCTGATAGAGAAAGTCAGAAAAGAAAGCGTGCCGAGGAATCAAAAGAACAGCAAGGAAACAGGCTTGAGGCTGATAGAGAAAGAAAGAACAGAAAGCGTGCCGAGGAATCAAAAGAACAGCAAGGAAACAGGCTTGAGGCTGATAGAGAAAGAAAGAACAGAAAGCGTGCCGAGGAACTACCAGAGCAACGCGGAAGCAGACTTGCTGCTAAAAGAGAAAGTGAAAAAAGAAGGCGTGCCGAGGAATTACAAGAACAGCAAGAAATCAGGCTTGCTGAAGTCAGGAAGTTAGTTGTCGTCATTTTTGCTATGACGGTGACGTCATTAACGGTATTTAAGAAATCTGTTCACGGAAAAATGTTTAATTGTAAAATGACTGAAGAACCTACAATGGCAACAGCTGAGGAAGCTGCTCAAAGAGTTTATGCCAAAAAACTTGCTGCTGATAGAGAAAGTAAGAAAAGAAAGCGTTCCGAGGAATCACAAGAACAGCAAGAAAACAGGCTTGCAGCTGATAGAGAAAGTAAGAAAAGAAAGCGTGCCGGGGAATCACAAGAACAGCAAGAAAATAGGCTGGCGGCTAAAGAACGCAAAACCGCGCAGTTAGATGAAAATCCACCTGGACAGCGAGAGTCAAAACATATCAAAACTGAAAATGATAGCGATGATGATTGGGTTTGGGATTTTGACTTGGATAAGGTCATCAATGCCTACCAGATTTAAGTTAAAAAAACAAAGGTTCGTCGATATGTACTTCATAGTGACGCTGAAAAATAAAGAAGAAAAAGAAAACTGAAAAAAGAAAAAAGGTAAAAAACTAAAAAAAAACTAAAAAGAAAAAACACTCAAAAAGAAATTACAGACCGGGACACAAATGACGACCGAGACAGAGGGAATATAAGTGACGACCGGGAACCTCAAAGAGAAATTACAGACTGGGACACCCAGACACAAATCACGACCGGGACACAGGGAATATAAATGATGACCGGGACACAGGGACACAACTACAACGGGGACGCCGGGGGCACAGGCGGGATATATAAATGACGACCGGGACACAGGGATTGTTCGAATAGAAATTACAGACCGGGACACCGGGACAAAAATGACGACCGGGACACAGGGAATATAAATGACGACCGGGACACTCAAAGGAGAAATTACAAACTGGGACACCGGGACACAAATGACGACCGGGACACAGGAAATATAAATGACGACCGGGACACAGGGACACATCATTAGAATAATGAGGTATAGATCTGAATACGGATTGTTTTTCCCATGGACAATTATATGTTGCATGTTCAAGAGTCAGTAAACCTGACAATCTATTTATAAGCACAGACAATGGGACAGCGAAGAATGTTGTATATTCGCATGTTTTACGTAGTTAAAAACATATATTTATATCTATCTCTATTCACAGGTGGGACACAGGGACACAACTGCCAATGGAGAAGTTATTACTTAATCTTGTTCTTTGATGCTGAGTATTCTTGTTTTTTCCTTTTCTTTTATTGTATTATTCCGCTTTTCTTTTTTTTTGTGAGCGGGCAAAAATAATATATATATATATATATATATATATATATATATATATATATATATATATATATATATATATATATATATATATATATATATATACCATTTAACCAAATATTTAACCTTTTATTATAACATTTATTTATATAATATATAAAAATTATAATATATATATACCATTCAACCAAATATTTAACCTTTTATTATAACATTTATTTATATAACATTCTAGTGTGTTAATATATGTGTGTTTTTACACCTTAAAATGAAAAGAAGAAACAACTTTTTATTCTGTTCTTCTTTTTCAGAGCCAAATCTTTTTCAAAAACGAGTGCTTCAAAACATGGAGGCCCGAATATCGCGAATTCAGTACAACTTTTCATTGTCACAATTCTTAGGCATTTGGGAGTCGGCTGTTAGACAAGCTTGCAACATGTCAAATCTCGGAGATCACATTTCGTCGACGCTGAGCCTACTCGCTGGGATGTAATTGCATTAAGCATGGAATAGGGTGTATAAACGTACTTTGCAAAGTAACAATTTACCTTAATGTAGAACATAGGTTTCTTCCATTTTTTTCCAGAATTTTATTTTTGTTTTTAATTTAATTTTTATTTTATTTTTATTTTCCTTTATTTTCAAGTCGTAATTATTTTTCAAGTGTTGTTTTTCTCTGGTCAACCTTGTTAATGTGAAATATACTCTTTAACAGCTTATTTGAGTAGTTGCTCAATTTTACTAGTTGTAAGTACGAAAAACTGCAGTGACACGAAACCGAGGAAATGTTTTGATGTGGACGTTCCCTCCGTCCGAGATATGTATGTATGTTAAATATATATATATATATATATATATATATATATATATATATATATATATATATATATATATATATATATATATATATATATATATATATATATATATATATATATATATATGAAATAGCAAAAAAAATATATGCAGCATATTTGTTTTATTTTTTCCATTTAGTATCTATTTTAAATGATATACTTAGTTGATATAGCATGTTTATATATTTAGTAAATTTATACTTGATACCTAAGAAAATAAGAGAAAAAGAAAGAAAATGCTTTCTTGCATTTTTTTATATATTTTGTTAAGAAGTTACGCAAGATAAATGATTAATTTTAAAATGCGATCTTCTGTTGCAGTTAACCCCTCTAAAATGTATGAAAAATCCTTCTCTTATTGTTTTGCTTTTAAAATTCTTCCTAACTAAACTGAGGAGTGCCTCATACTTCTGAGGAAGATAGTTTGATTTTGATAGTTTTTGATTTCTGAGTTTTGTGGTCTTTACACTATATTTAAAAAGAAAGAAAACAAAACAAAAATATTTTTTAACCTTCGATATGCTTATCCCAACTACTTTATTTTAACAGTTTTTATATTTCACCTAGACAAATATTTCCTAGAGCGTTAAAAATGGGCTCCAATAATCCTCGCTGGAATAATAAGAATAATTTACTTCGAGCCAACTTATATAATAATATAAACAATGGAATACAAAAGTGAGAGAAAAAAATATTTATGAAAGAGGTAAAGATTAATTATTGTGAAAGGTGGAAATTGATTTACAGCAATATCTGACAGCTTTTTTCTCGTCACAACAGCATTGCCGAGACCGTATCTATTGAAATTTTTCGTAATATCCTCCTAATACGACAGCTACGTAAAAAAAGAAGAAATTTACTGAAAGGGAAATGCTGAATGTGAATAGAAGGAAAATCTGTGATTTTTGAAAGTGTGTAAAACACAGAAGGATAGAAATCTGAACGGTCACAAAAAGAAGAAAATAGCTTATACAGAGCTTTAAAGTTATATTATGCTCTAGTGCCAGTAATTTTTAAGACACTAATCTTAACAATCAACCTAAAGTTGGAAAAAGAAAGAGAAAAGGGAAGGGAAGAGGAAAAAGAAGGAGAAGATCCGAAGGAAAAGTACTCGCATTTGTCTCAGTTAAAGACCAATACGGGAAAATGCTTCGCTCAGGCAAATAGTGACGAAGACCACACTGGATTTTCATCGTAAACAACAAAATGCAAGTAGGACAATAGGGAATTAATATTTGGGCCCGGGCCGTTCAAGGGCCGTCCTCGGCACAACACAAATGACAATATAAAGAAGAAACTTACATTAAAATACGAACTTTGAAACTAAAAATATTTTTAAAAGACTTTAAAACAGCCCTAGTATCCTAATTTCAGCGAAGTTTAACCAGGACTGGTTGACTGGTTGTCCTAGTTGAACTTCGTTGAAATTATGATGCTAGGGCGTTTGAAAATGTCAAGGTATCTGTACTAAGTTAGGACATGCACATTTTCTAGAGGGACTTGAGTTCATTTCTCCTTTTCTCATACCTTTTCAAGAAATCTCGAAGATGAACTTTAAGTCTATGAGAGAAGTTTTGTGTGCCAAGGGGGTGTATTGCTTCAGAGGAATAAGCCGCTTCCTAGGTTATCTTTTGAACCATATGGTATTTGGTTGACAGTGGCAATTGCTCAGGAGACGTTTTTTAAGACGCTCCTCAATGCGGTTTAAAAACTAGAAAGCCTCAGAAGTTTCACAGTACGGAAGTCCTACAAGCGGCTTACAAGCGTTGAAGCCTGCTAGCTCAAGAACTACAATAACTATTAAATCATTATCTCATCAGCTTTAGGTGGTTAAGTATAAGTTTCTGGAGCTCCAACCCCTCCATGATCTGCCAAAAACACTTTCCTTACACTATTAGTGGATCAAACCAACCATGTTAAGGCTTGAGAAGGAGTTTAGGTATTAGTCATATAACCTTTTACTTAATGGTGTTCACACTGTGAACTAGAGTATTTGGGGATGTGTTGGAAGGGCCACTGACGTACTTCGGATCCTTTGCCAAGTAGAATAACAGCCCTTCCCTGATTTTGATCTTAATATATGCAACATACCCAAATTTACGGTAACAGTTGGTGCTCGGAGGAGTGGGATGTTGAAACAACGAAATGGGCGAATCTCGTCGCCAATAATACAAATTAAAAGTTTTTGCGTGACTCAGCTACATAGATTGCAACTTGACTAATTTTCTGCTAAAGGTAGACGTTAAGAAGTTGGGTGTTGGAAGGGACAGAAGTCCCTGTTGTAGGTTCAATCATCCATACTAGAAATCAATGTTTGTGCTTTAAACATGATCAACTTTTCGTTCTTTTTTTTTAAAGCTGGTAGTACTTCTTCTTCTTATGTTTATGAGGTCTGTGGATCAGTATGATGTCCATTCACCTCTTAGACATTACAGGAATACCTTCACTGATTATTGAAAACTTCTGGCAATATTCCTAGAAAAAAAATCTGCCGATTGACAACAAGCAACGTGCTGCTAGTAATAATGGCGTCTTTTCAGGATTGATATCATCAGCCTATAAATAATGGCTTCTAATTCATGTGACAGGGAGCAAAAGATGCCATAGTTGATGCCAAAACCCAGACAGTTTTGCGTGCTTTAGTTTAAAATTACTGCCACATTTTTGGATTCCCTACTTCCATTTTGTCCGATAATGGTAGTTTTCTTCTTCTTATGTTTATGAGGTCTGTGGATCAGTATGACGACCATTCACTTCTTAAATATTACACGAAAAACTTCACTGATTATTGAAAGCTTCTGGCAATATTCCTAGAAAAAAACTGCCGGTTGACAAACAAGCAACGTGCTGCTAGTAATAATGGTGTCTTTTGAGGATTGATATCATCAAACTATAAATAATAGCTTCTAATTCATGTGACAGGGAGCAATTGATTAGAGCATCAAAAGTTAAGGGGATCTATAATTGATGGCAGTGATTCCTGAGTCTCCTGGAATCATTATCTCCTGGGATGCAATTATATAGCACATGTTGAGCGTCTGTTTCCACTGTCTGACAGCATTTTCTACATAGTGGGGTGGGGTAGATTCCCCATTTAAAAAGGTCAGCGTTCAGTAAAATCGTTCCGGTTTTTAACTTATACTAGATCATATTAAAATCCTTAGACTTGAAAGGAGGGTACAAAAATCGCCGGTAGTAGGGAAGGAGCAAGCAAAATTCAAACTTGGTTTATTTTATGCTACCTTAGAACCTAATTAGTTCCTGTACTTAGATGTTGTAGTGCCTATGTTAAGTTCTTCATCCATTGACGTACTCTAGAACCGGTTTCTTCGTTAGTTTCTTTTAGCTTAGCGTGAAACAAAAAAAGGCAAGTGACAGAGTAGATGGGAAATAAACAATTTGGGCTATATATTTGCACATTAGGGGGGCGAGGTAAAGTATTTGGTCAGTGTGTTAGAAAACAATTCTTACTTCATAATATGCATAATAATTTTACCTAACACATTTTGCATGCGGACCCGCTATAGTTTACCCCTCCCCCTAATGTGTACATATATAGTCCAGATTTGTGTTAAAAGTATTATATTTTATGATGCTTCATTAGGATTAGTCAGAGAAACAGGTCCTACTTAGATAAAGGGTCTACTTCCATTGCGTATAGCGGGATCCATGAGAAACTTCCAAGTATCCAACTTCAGAGAAATTCCTTTTGCAACCCCTGGTACAAACGGCCTTAACAGGTCAAGAGACTGAATGAGAGTGACTGCTCATTTTCAAGACTACTTGGAATTGCAACTACTTGTGACTGTGACAACTTGCAACTGCAAGTGTGACTGTGACTGCTTGCAACTATTGCTACTTGTGAGTGCAACTCTGACTACTTTCAACAGCAACTGTGACTACTTGCAATGGAGATAGAGTTGCAGGACAGCATATAGAGGAAAACGAAAGAGTTTCTGATACCTTGGATGTGAAGGAATATCTGTTTTCTGAGGAAGAATTAGCGACAGTATTAAAAGGATTAAAAAATAAGAAGGCTCCTGGCGCTGATTGTGTGGTAAACGAGTTTCTTAAATATGGTGGCTCTGGGGTTAGAAGTAAGTTACTGGGATGAATATGAGTTTTGAAAAAGGGGAAGTAACTAACGATTTTAGGATTACCTTAATTAAACCACTGAATAAGAAAGGTAATAAGAGTGAGTGTGGTAATTATCGAGGCATTAGTCTGGTCTCTGTAGATAGCAAATTTCTTAGGAAAACGATGCTTTTTAGCCTAAGAACTGCTGTAGACAAAGTTTTAAGAGACGAACAGTGTGGTCTTTAGAAAAGATAGAGAATGTGTCGACCAAATTTTCACTTTTAGGTTAATAATTGAGAAGTGCCTTAGTTACTCAGTTTTACAGATTGTCAGCGTGTTTTCTTCTGTTCGTGTTTTCAAGTGTTTGATTCTGTTTATAGAAGACCTTTAGCAAGGGCCTTATCCATGTATGGTATACCAGACAAATACATTAAAGTGATTAGGGCTCTGTACGAGAATAATACTGCTGCGGTTAAGGTAGGAAATGGGGTTAGCAGCTGTTTTTTTTTATTATTTTATTAAATCAGGCCTTCAGCAGGGTTGCGTTCTATCCCCCTTTATATCGACCATTTTGATAAATTTTGTTCTTAAGGAGTGCAGGAAAGGCAATGGGAGACCACAGAATCGAATGGGAAGGAAAAACTCATCTGGATTTGTATTATGCTGATGATTTAAGCATCCTAGATGAAAGTGTGAGCAAAATGAAGGAGCTTTTAGAGGTTTTGCGAGTTCAGTGGGCTAGAATAGGCTTGGAAATTAATGCTAAGAAGACTAAGTCACTAAGGCTAGGAAGAAGTGAAGCTGAAAAGGTGACGCTGGGTAACGAAACTATTGATCATGTGGGCAGCTTCACTAACCTTGGTAGTATTATTAGTAAAGACGATGGGAGCAGTAAAGATGTTAAAGTAGAAAAACCAAGGCCCAGGGTGCTTTTTACAGTTAAAAAAAAAGTTTGGAAGAATAGAAAGACAAGTCAGCAAACCAAGATTAGAATATTAGAAGCTACAGTGATCAAATGTGGCTGTGAAGTATGGGTGTTCCGAAAAGCGGATGAAGACTTGCTTGATGTTTTCCAGACGGATTTTCCTACGGATTGTTCTGGGTAACCGGCTGACTGACCGTATTTCAAACAGTAGGCTGTACGAAAAATGTGGTTCAATCCCGCTTTCTATGGCTATAATGAATGAAAGATTGAGATGGCTAGGGTATGTTGTTCGCTGGAAGGATGACAGATTGTAGAAGATTGTCCTTTTCGGCCAACCGTCTGGGGCTAAACGGAAATTGGGTCGTCCTCGTCTGGGGTGGGAGGACATCATAAAGTAACATTTAAAGGAAATGGGAACTTCCTGGGAGTGTTTAAAAAGGAAAGCTTCAATAGATTGGGATGGGGGAGGCACGTGCGTAGCTATGTTGGCCTCTGGCGGCTTGATGCTGTTGTGAGCTGTTAGTAGTTAGTAGTAGCAGTATTCCTTAAAGTTTTTATTTTTTTTTATTTATGAAAGTAAAAATAGGGATAACACTTAAAACGTACTTTGTTATCAGTAAAGCGCAAATTATATTCTTGAGAATGCATACAGACGGCATTTTGTCATTCAGTTCACCTTCCTCCCTCAGAATTCTTTGAAAATTTCACCTTTATACCCTTAGGCTTAGTTGTAATAATTGTCACAGTAGTAGTGTTGATATTGATAGTGATAGTATTAAATAGCGACAGTACTACTGTTTTTACTAGTGTTAATGTATTGCCTTTTGGTCAGTAGAACATTCCTCTCATCAAGTCCTGGAAGTTTCAACCTAACATGATTAGCCATTGAAATGACATTGCTGATATATCGTTTTGATAACCTGTATGTCCATATACTTCTTGAAATTGTTATCTCAATGCTCTTTGCCTTACAAGTAGTTGCAACAGAATTAGTATTAGTAGTAGTATTAGTAGTAGTAGTAGTAGCAGTAGTAGTAGTAGCAGTAGTAGTAGTAACTATAGCAGTAACAGTATTATTAATAGTAGTTTGCACTTATTGCCTTTTGGTGAGATGATCTTCCCCTTTAAGCAGTATCTGAAAGTTCCAACTTAATACCCAAATCGATTCTTGAGATACGCTATTTTGACAATATGCATGCACATAGCGTCTTTTGATTTAGTTCCAATTTCTCCTCAATACTATAATTGGATTATTGTGAGCATGCAAATATTGCCTTTTTGATCATCTCCCTTATCATTTCTTTAATTTTCTAAATTAATATACTTAGTTATTCCTATGTTACACCCTTTTGACAATCCGTATGTACATAAAGTGTTTTGATTTAGTTCAATACTCCCCTCAACATTCTCTGAAAGACTCCCTTGATGACTTGTCCTGTCTCCCTTGTCCTGATGACTGTGGGGAGGTTGACATCGTCAAAGACATAATTACCTACTTTTCAACAACGCTAAACAAAATAGCTCTCTTCAAATTTTGATCGGGTGTGTTTTGGGGAATGATAGGCTTCGGAGGGGGCTGACTACCCTTCATTGACTTGGCTCTTAAGAAGGGCACTAAAACTTCCGACTTACAATCGATTGAGCTCCATCGGATCCAAAGTTTATGCGACCAGCCGTTCCATAAGAACCTTATATGCCCCGGGGCATAACTTACAACCTTTGCCCATGGGCTCTGGGGATTGTGTCCACCCTAAAGACATTATCATATAATTTTTGGAATCTTGGTAACAAAATGGCTATCTCACAATTTCAATTGAATGCGTTTCGGGAAAAGTGGATGTCGGGGGGCGGAGGTTAGTTGCTCTCCATCATGTTTGACTCTTAAAAGGGAACTAGAACTTTACATTTTCAATCAAATGAGCCTCTTGTAAAGTTCACACGACCACCCCTTCCATAAAACCTTACATGCCCCGTGGGATATAACTTACAACCCTTATTCCTCGACTCTGAGGGATTTGTCAACCCCAAAGGCCTTGTTATATGATCTCTGGACTATTTTTGAACATATGGCCATCTCAAAATTTCTATCGGATGTATTTGGGGAAAATATGACCTGGGGGTGATGGCTGTCCCCAATCGATTTCACTATTAAAAATGGCACTAAAACTTCTAATTTTCAATCCATTGAGCCACTTCTGGACTTTGTAGGACCATCCTTTCCATAAAAACCTTATATGCCCTCGGGCATAACTGACAACCCTTACTCTGAGGGCTTGGTGCAGTTCTCATCCTCAAAGACATATATTAAGACCTTTCAACGACGCTGAACAAAATGGATATCTCAAGATTTTGATGAGACGTGTTTTGGGAATGGATAGGGGAGGGGGGCTTGTTGCCCTTCAATCACTTTGGACGCCAAAGACAGGGACTGGGCCGGTGATGGTGGCTGTAGTGGTGGTAAAATAATAGCATAATATGAAAGGCTTTTTATTTAAAGACATAAAAAAATCCACCGGTAAAAAAAAAACAACGATTCCACCTTGTGCAAATATACTAAAAAAAAAAAAACAACAACAACAACAAATAAAAACTCTGCTGAGATGGAGACTTACAGAAAAACCTTTGGAATGGACCTTCCTCCCGCCAACTATTTAATTTTCTCCAGACCAAGATTATGTCTGAACGGTACACATACATCCCGGTCCGAAGTGAGGTAATGTCCATGCGGTAGTACTTTCACGCTGTCCACACATACATAGACCTGGATCGATATGGCCGACCGGCATTTTCTCGGCTCTATTAGCCCTTTTTATTTTTGTGTTCCCCTTCTTCAAATTCTCTATCGTACTGCTACACTGTTACGCCAATCTTTAAGTGTTCATTGTCCCTCTAAAAATTCTCTTCCTTTAAGTATTACAGAATACTTTCCCTTTAAACACTTAAAAAAAAATTTAAGAAACTCTCCCCCTCCCCACCTTCATTAATTGCCAAATCGTCAAAAAGTGTCTTTCTAGTGTCGCTTTTCAGGGGCTTACGACCTGTGACAAGGACTGAATACGTGAAGCACTCTAGGCCTGTATCGAAACAAAAGTGTTGTACACCTTGACCATCCCTTAAATATGCATGATATTTTACAAACTCCCCCTCCCACCTCTTAAACCAAATTCCTTTTTAAGTTTATTTATATTAATGTCTAAACTCTCGATAAATAAAACTATTGATCTACTTCCAATCCCATTAGAATTATCTACCTTATTGAAACTGCTTGATGAAGAGTCTGCATTTCTGTTTGCATATAATACGTTTTCCAGACTTTTCATTTAAATAAAAAAGTTCTGTGACGGATGCTTTAATGCTATCCCGCTCTCCCGCTTCTCTAATTTTTCTTTCAAAAAGGGCTCGAATCTTGCTTGCACCCGAGCGCAATATGCCTATTGGATCTGAATAAATACTACTAGCTTTAAAGGTGTTGAAGGGGTCTTCAGAATCCGCTCTAAGGACGTAAAAATTGCGCAAGGCAGAATTTGGCAAATAAAATTCAGGCAATGTAGGGGGTGAATCGTTACCACTTGTCCTATTCCCTCTGATCTTGTAGGAGCCTATTGACCTCGCTGGCTCGTACTTAATCTAGCAAGTGATCTAAAAATTCAGCTTCGAAGTCGAGATTGGCTACAAAGACATCTAAATCAAAGTTGGGGGAGCTAAACTATTTTGGTTCGCCTCCTCACAAAATAAACTTACCTCCTCCCATTCAATTTCCTCAAGGGCCATATTGACACACAAACTGTCGGGAAATGTCGGTGGGACAGGACAGGTGTCTTTGTACCATCATTGTATGCTTCTTTAGTTGGTGGCGGCGATAATGTCACTAGATAAGCCTAAAAATAATAACAACTTATTTTTCCTTTGAAATGTTTGGTTTTAACCAGTAAAAAAGAACAAATTAACTTAAAAAAAATATATTATTAGTCTGTAATTTTTTAGGGACAAAGACACATCCCAGAGGTACCAAACAACGTACATAACAGTTCCCACTTATTAGGATGAAAATTAAGATACAACTCTATTTTTGAAGATTAAACCACCCCTTTTAGAGGCACCGAACAAGGTAAATAACAGTCCCCACTTATTAGCCTAAAAACAAAACTTAGAACTCTATTTGTGAGGGCCAGGGGGACCTCTTCCCAACAGCGTCGAATAAGATTTCCCATTCCTTTTAAATTTCGTTAGGAGTTTTAAATAGTCAAACTTACAGGAGGGATATTTATTTGCGGCGGGGGGGTGTTTGCTTCTTCATCAAAGAAATCTGCTAGTAACTTGTTAATCCAACTTGACTAATTGTCAGTCCCCTCAACCGCTGGGGTATTTCAGGTGTGACCTGGAAAAGAATAACAGCTTATTTTTCCTTGAAACACTTATGATTTCATGCTGAAAACGAATATTATTATTAAGCTGAGGACTCACGGCTCTAAAAGGATATATTATTTTATTATAATGAATAATCTATTTTTAGGAGGGGCAATGCCATCAAGCCTCCTCCCAGAAGCAGTAAACAACGGCTCTTTCCATATCCTATTACCCTAACAAATTTATTACTTTTCCAGCATCCTGCCTCTTGCCTTGTGCTCGATCCTAATATTAAAAAGTTACCGCTAATACTATTATTAAGCAATCGAGCTCTTTGAAAAAAAATCTTTTTACTATCTGTGAGTGTCAAATAATTTTATTTTTGAAAGGTTGACCATCTGCACATCTTCAACACTAGGCGTGGTGGACAACTTCACTGCCTTGAACGGGGAGGACAAAAGGCCTTCTCTCCCTATGTCCTCTATATAGGTAAATTTCGGTGTAAGAGGTACTATGATTATTTCTTTTATTGGAATAACGTCTTGAAGGGTACCATGATAAATTTTATTCTGCCTCCGGGGGTTCTTCACTTGGTTTGTGTCTTGAGGGGGAAACATCTTGAAATAAAAGAATTATTGAAGAAAATATATCCCCTGTATAGTATTACGTAATACCCAAGTGTTCAGAATAGACCAGTAATCAATAATACTATCGTCTTGAGGGATTAGCAAATTCAGTTATACCCCTATCTGCCTATTTGCTCAAAGTACCTGCGGCGTCAATACGAACGCTACTGGAATACTATTATGTATATTTAAATATCTATTTAAAGACCTGACTATAAATAATTTCTAAAACCACACTGCTTTTCCATTTACGAAAAAATTAGCAAAGAAAAAACGGGTTTAGTTTCAACAAAGCAGTGAACAAAAAAATAAAATATAAAAACCACACTTTAACTAAAAAAATAAAAATACTCCGAATATTTCGGCCCCAAGTCTGGGAGCCTTTCTCAATGAAAAAAAAATTACAACCGACAATTTAAGACTTTTCTAAGACGAACAATTTAAGACTTTTTTAAACAAAGAACGCTTTGTTGAAATTAAACCCGTTTTTTCTTGGCTCAATTTTTCGTAAGACCTGACTATAAATAAATCTTTTGGAATAGGGAATTTTGAAAAAGTTAAGACTTTGGCAATCAAAAACGGATCAAAAAGAAGCTTTTCAAAGATAAGTAAAGGCCATATTAAACAGAAGATCAGAAGAATCAAAGACCTCTGATAATTCAAACTCACAACGGCCAGAAGTATACTATTAAAGAATAAATGAAACCCAAAACGAACAGAAATTAATTAAACAATTATAGCAAACAAATATACAACAGGTACTAATATAAATGAACTAATAAATATTAAAACAAGAAAAACTTGAAGTGAATATGCAAATCAAGCTTAAAACGAACAAAAATCACTACAAACATGAGATTGGGTACTGGCTCCTTCCCTATCTGTAAAAGTCTAGAACTTAATCCGTTATAGACACTTTACTAAAAACGAATTATATTACAAATTTGAAATTGTTGTAATAATTACAACATTAAAAACAAAAAGAAAAATCACATTAAAACAAAATTTTGGACCGAAGAGCTTTCAACATCATTATGTATCAAACATTCAGGTTGATTTTATTAGTTCTTTTTAAGACTGTTAATGACGAATGTTGCTTTTACTACAAACAAGATTTTGGCTACTGCCTAGCTGTAAAAGTTTCAAGCCTACTGCGTCATCGATCCTTCACTGAAAACGAATCATATTTCAAATATTTTCTTTTTATAGTTATTACAGCATTGAAAAAGAAAATTAAAATTATAGGGAAATAAAATCTTCAAATGATCTGTTTTCGACAATTAAGATCATCATATATCAACTATTCATTTTGATTTTAATTAGTTCTTTCCAAGACTTTTCAAAACATATATAGTTTTCAGTAAAGCGACAATGACGCAGTAGATTGTAGGTTAGGCAAAGAGGCAGTACCCAAGCTTTTGTTTGCAATAGTTTTTATTCGGTTTAAGCTTTATTTGCTCATTCAATTTAAGTTTACTCGTTTAAAATTTATTTATTCATTTATATTAGTACCTGTTGTATTTTTTTTTATGCTATGATTGTTTATTTAATTTCTGTTCGTTTTGGCTTTTATTTACTCTTTCTAAGTAATTCCTGATCGTTTTGAGTTTTTCTTATCATAAGTTTTTATTTCTTTTGATCTTAAGTTTAATAGGGCCTTTACTTCTCTTTGAAAAACTTCTATTTCGGGGTTTTTTTATTAATTTTTGATAAAAAGGGGGAGTCCCACTACCAGTTACTATTTGCTTTATTTCCAATTTACTTTTTTCTATCTGTTAGCATTTAAGTACTTTACAAATAGAATTCTTCAAAAGCACAGCCGACATCAACTTTGACAATCCTTTGCACTCACAGATAGATAGGTTATCAGTCACAAATTGAATAAATAATGTGACAGGAGATATTATTAGATTTTACAATTACAACTGATGAGAGGAGAGATTAAAGGAAGAAAATATCAAGTCAAATAAAAGTATAAACTTGTGCAATACCATGTACAACTATTTGGGGTTTCGACGATACATAATCTGCAATATTAAAAATTCGATACGAAAAACCACATTTTTAGTGTAGGTTTACAAGTTTCCTGGAATTTTGTTACATCTTCTTTCGCATATTTCCGCACCTATCGGTATGCATGAATGAATTTATTTAGTGATTCGACTCACAAAAAGTATTTCACTTTCTATTCTAAAGCTAAACACTATGGGAAAAAAACATGAAAGCAACGTAATTCATTTACCACACATAGATATAAAATACACGAAACATACTAATGAGTTCTAAATTCCTCGATTCTAAAAATCTAGGCGACCAATTTGTTAATAAAATTCATGAATAAACGAAGTACGTCTTTCATATGCCACACCAAGTCTGGATCAAATGGGAAGCTTACCCTATAAAAACTTCAATTTACTTGTAATGAAAATCCAACTGGTATGTACAAGGGACAATCAGAAATGACATGATCCATTGTTTCTTCTTTACCACAGACACATAAAGGGGAATCGATTTTCTTAATTTTATATAAAAATGAACTTAATCTAGAATGACATGTAATAACTTGTGTCAGCTTAAAAGATGAGGTTATCTTTGCCGCTGCTTTTAAATCATTGACTGTTTTAAAAAAGTGTTTTTTTCCACGGCTTGGCTGCGATTTTGAAGGCTGAAAACCATCGAGATAAAATTATATCATGTAATTTTTTCCTATCAAAGTTAATAAATTGGTCACTTATATTTTCACAACTCGTAAATAATAATAATAATGGTTCTTCATCTATAAAAACACTATGCATATTTGATCTGAAAAAAATGCCAGAATGCCTGTTTTCTTGACTAGGCCAGTAATTTGGTCTACCTATTTTAAAATATCTGCTCAAAGATACTTCATAATGCACGTTGATCGAGAGGAAGACATCCAGTGACAGCTGTCACTGTTTCTGTTTTTGCACTCAGCCAGGAGCCGTCCTGGCCGAGTGGGTTGGTGCACTGGACTCGGGATCCCTTGTCTGAGAGGACGCGGGTTCGAATCCCAGTGTACCCAATTCTTCAGTTTGGGACGGGGGTCAGTGGCGTGATTCTCTAAGCTTAGCCAGAGTCAACCCAGCTCTAAATGGGTACCTGGGGAAGGTAAACAGGAAGGGTGTGCGAAAGCACAGGATGGCTGGCCCCCAACCCCCCATTGCACTTCCTGGCTGAAGGGCCAAGAAACGGAGATCAGCACCGCCGGTACGGACTGTAAAGTCTAATGCCATATCCTTTACCTTTACCTTTTTTTTTTGTTTCTGCAGATCGGAAACCTTTTGAAATGGCAATCATCGACATTCTTTGTACGGATCTTAGTGCATTTTGAATACATTTTTCCTTCACGGCTACTACCCACACAGACGCGGCGTATAAGATAGTGTTTTCAATGCCACCTTTATATAATTTTCTTAAAGCCAGTGGTTTTAAGCCCCATGTCGTTTTTGCTGCTGACATAAGTCGCAAGGAATACTGCATTAACTCTGGTAGTGACATGTTCGCTCCACGACAGCTTTCGATCCAAAATACCACCGAGGTACCTGACTTTTTCTTTAATTTCTACACGGGTATTCATAAACATTAGCGTTATATCTGGTACTTTACGTTTTCTTGTGAACAGCAGCGCTTCTGTTTTATTTTCATCAAACTTTAGCTTATTATTGCCTGCCCATTCACGAAACCTCATAAATACTTTATTTGCAATATGAATGAGTTTCTGGGGAGTATATGCAGAAATCGTTGCACAAATGTCATCGGTATAGACCTGTACTTCACAATGTCTCCCGAAATCGACACGCATTAGGTCATCTACATTAATTACCAATGAAAAGGGGAATGAAACCCCTCCCTGAGGACAGGATTTTTCTAAGAACGTATTGAAAAATCAGAACTGTTACCTACATACCACACTTATCGCTCAAATAACTTTCAATAATCTTAATCAACGATAAATCGTAACCTTTTTCAATCAATTTATACAAAATTCCAGGGTGCCACGCGTTATCAAAATCACTTTTAATATACCAAAAAACAAATTTAATGTTTAACACTTTGAATTTTGATCATTTGAACTATCTTCACCAATTTATCTAAAGCGTCTATTGTTGATCTACTTTTAACTTATCCAAACTGTTCATTTGATATCCATTCACTCTCAAGGTTTGTCTCAAAAACTCTATTCAGTATTATTTTCTCTACAAGGTGTGACAAAAGGCTAATAGGCCTATACGATGAAGATATGCCATCGCTCGATTTTCCTCATTTTAAAAGAACGATTACAGTCGACTCTTTCCACACTCTTGGAAAATCCTTCAATGACAAACATGCATTATAGATTTTCAACAGCGTTGGAGATAATACTCTGAAATTTTTCTGTATGACTAAACTTACTGTTCCATCCGGGCTAGGAGCTTTTAGTGATTTTAAAGACTTTATTAGGTCCTCTAGTGAATCCAGCGCAATAGGTTCAGGGACTCCTTTACAGGAGTTTAATTTTTCTTTCATTTTATTTCTTATATTTTTATGGTAGAAACTCTCGCTTTGTAAATCATCACTCGGAAACCACTTCTTTAACAGTTCTTCGCCAGCTTCAGCATACGAAGAGGTCTGAGACCCGTCACTTTTTTGTTATATTTAATTAGCAGGATTAACCTATCTACAAAAGTTGTACATAACATACATTATTCTTAGTATACAAATTATTGTACATATTATAATTATCTATAGTTATTATACTCTATATAGTTATTATAGTAACAACAGAAGGAAAAAAACGTTATTACACTATAGAAAATAGGGCGCAGCGCATAATTACTTTTACCTGCACTGCAGGTATCAGGAGGAATAAAAAAAAGTTCTGGCAAATACTTTTGCCCAACTCAGACACATCAAAGTTTCCTGTCTATAAAAGTGAGTTAAAATGGCCCCCTTAGCGATCGTTACGGGGACCACCACGATGAAGGAGGATCATATTTATAAGATAAGGAGACAAACAACTTCTTTTATCTAAGTATTGATAGTGTGTTTTCGCTCATCTTTTGCCATTCTCATTGTTTGGTAATCAAAGTGTGAGGAATATTTTTATCTAAAAAATATGTTCTTCAATTTTTCAGTAACTGTACTTGTTTCATGACAAGACTTGATGTTTGATTGATAATCATGCCGATAAAAGATTATTTTCTCTCATTTCAATATCCATCATATGTCATTCCATTCTGAGAACTAGCAAGGAATGCTCTTCGTTATATTGGTATTATTCAGTGTTGGTCAATCCTCCCCGATTTCACCTAGCAGGAGTAAGTCTATTTCATTCTTTTAAGAAATTTATTTAAAAATAACTTTTCCCGCCAAATATGTTTTTCAATAAAAGGTAAAGAACTCTATTAATCCAAAAATGAGCAAAAATAGAATCAAATAATCTACAATGCATAAAGCTACCACAATTAAGAATTGATAAATAAATGAAACCAAAAACGAAAAGAAATTACAATAAATAACCGTATTAAACACAAACGAGCAAAAATTAATGTGGGTTGGGCTCACAACCCCTATGCCTACTCAAGGCAAGAACACAATTTTAAATTTACTGAAAAAAATACAAATGAATATACATTGTCAATTTAATATACATATGATGATATTTATTCCTTAAAATCATAATAACATCATTATTTATTAAAGTTATAAAAGTGAAAACATTTAAAATTATTTTTTTCAGTAAAGTGCAAATTATGCTCTCGCATTGAGAAAGCATAGGGTTGTAAGCTCTAATCCTACTAGTTTCTGCTCTTTCTAAGTTTGACTCGGTTATCTATTGTAATTTCTCTTCGTTTTTGGTTTTATTTATTTATTAATGCTAATTTGTGGTAAATTTACGCTTTGTAGATTATTTGATTCTAGATTATTTGATTCTATCTTTGCTCATTTTTGATTTAATGGAGTTCTTTACTTTTCTTTGAAAAATTTATTTCGTGGGAAAAGTTTTTTTAATTATTTTTTGTTCGTTTTATATTGGTATAGTCTTTTTCAGGGAAAAAGAAAATGATAGTTTTAAATCTTAAGGATTTATAAATTGGTTGGATATTTGTTAGCTGAAAAAACTGTTTCAACAATTTTAACAACATACACCATTTTCAAAATCCTGAAAGAATTGTAGTGTTTAATTAAGTTTTATACCTCCTCTATTTGATCTGGAAAATAAAACTTAATGCCATTCTCAAAAATTTTTATCAATGCTCTTTGACAGCCTGGGTACACATTCACTCTTTTGATTTGGTTAAATTTTAAGAGCAGAAATAGTTACTGAAGTAGTCCCAAAAGTTTAAACTTAATACCCTCAGTCGTTCTTGGGATATTGCTGAGATGTCAAGCATACAAAAAGGTCGTTTTGATTTAATTTTAAAGCAACATTTCGTTTTTAAGCATAATTGGCAAATTGAATAACTGTGGGGGGTCCACCTGCCCAATTACCCTAGAGATATAGCTACTAGACCGTTCAGCTATGCTGAACAAATTGGCTATCCTAAAGTTTCGATTAGAAGTGTTTGGAAAGTTATGGGACAAAGAGGAGGACTAAGTGCCCTCCAATCAAATTTGACTCTTAAAAAGGACACTAGAACGTTTAATTTCCAATCATATTAGCTTCTTTTTATTATCAATGACATTACTAGTTAGGATAGAACAGCACTGCCTAAGATATTACATGTGTGCCCTTTTAATACCTGCCTGCAGATAGTTTTTTGTTGAATTGAAACTCCCCCCCCCAAAACGTTCTCTAAAAGTTTAAATTTAATACAATTAGTTTCTTTAGTTTTGATGTGCATATAACACGTTTTGTTTTTCTTTTCAATTCCCTTCATCACAGGATGAAAGTTTCAAATTAATACCCATCAACCGTTCCTGAAGCATTGCTGATGCGTCCTTTTGAGAACCAATGTGGGAATATCGTGTTTTAATTTAGTTCAATACAGTTTCAATATTGCCCAAAATTGTCACCTTAATACATTTAGCTTTAGCAGCAACAGTAGTAGCACCAGTAGCTATAGTGGTAGAGGTAGTAGTAGTAGCAGTTGAATTAACAGTAGTAGTCTTAGCCTTAGTAGCAGTAGTAGCAGTAGTAGCAGTAGTAGTAATAATAATAATAGCAGTAGTAGTAGTTGAAGGATAGAAGCAGTGGTAATATGATGCAAATTCAATAAGTTTTGCCAATAATGCTTATCCTAATAATTAAAAAGTCACTTAAATCTTCGTAATCGGTTTTTATCAAGAAATAGAAATTTCGCTTCGAGGACATTACAGAAAAGGGATAATAGAAATTCTTTTGAGAGGACTGGCTATTGGGTTTATTTCACTGCTCATCCAAAGAAGAGTATGAATAGCTTTCAAGAGAGTAAGCTGACACATTTTTGCCAAAAAAGTCACTAACACTATCTGGCATTTGGCTTTGGCATTTGTTACAGTTTGGTAATTGTGTTTTTTGGAAACTGACACCAAATGCTTATTTCTGCACTAAATTTACCAATTATAATAGTTACACTATTTTCTTCTAACTACTATACTGACAAAGTGCTAAAAGACGCCGAACATTAGGTGGCGTTGGTGAATTTTTCTTGTTAACACTAGTACCAATGTCCACTCTAATAAGTAACGCCTGCTCTATAGTTCAGTCTTCACTTTATTAATCAGATTAAATTAAAGGATGAAAAAAACTAATTATTATTAAACTAAAAAACTAAATTATTGTCAAAAAACTAAAAACGTTTTCTAAACGTTTGTTGAGGCTAATAGGGGCTAGAGGTCCGTTTTATGGGCATATGAACAAATAAAAGTCTTTTACAAAAGTTCGGTTATTGAAATACTTTGACCTAAAAACAAAATTTTGATAAATGGTTTACTTTTTAGAGACTGTTACATTACTATACCAAGTTGTTTTCCAGAATCCCTGAGGTGGCTTCTCAGACCGGGAAATTTCGGTTTTTTGTGCCCTTATGATATATAGTTCTTGAATAGCGATAAGCAGAAAATTAAGGTAGCTTTTTCCACTCGAGTTAAGCCTAATTCATTCTGTTCTAAAAATTCCTAATAAAAATATTGAAAAAAGGGATTTTTCAGATTAGGCCAAGAGTTTTAAAAATTGTTGCTCCAAGGGCAGTACTGCTTTGCACAGTAAAGCCCCACTGGATACGGCTCAGGTCATAGAATTGCCCTTAAAGAATTGAAGCTCAATAGGTCTATTTTAATAGAAAGGGGGATACGATCATCCAAATCCAGCTCTCTTCAGTCATTAGGCTCCCCTCAAATATGTACCCCCCAACTTCCTAACCAAATTATCAAATACAAGCACGGTTTGCTTCTTAACGATCTTGTGTAGACTATTTAAGAAACTTTCCTAAGAGATTAAATTTTAATATTTTAAAAATCGTGAAAATAAGAATATCATTGTCGAAAAGTAATGCACAATTAATTCATGTCACAAGTATTGTTTTTCCTTACAGTGACATAGCTAGCCACATAAAGGACAAGGCGGCATACTTATCCCAGGGCGTAGGAACTTTGGGGGGGGGGGGGGGGGTAGTAGTCATTTTGTGAAAGATAGACCAATTTACGTTGTTATAAGGGTGGGGCAGAAACTGCCGTTGCCCCTAGGTCCTAAAAACAACCTTGACCTTATTTAATTTATAGAACGGAGGGTTGTAAGAAGTTTAAAGAGGATTCATTCCATAAAAGGTTTCATAAAAAGTAAATTATAGGTTCTAATACCATGTTCATGAAACAAATGATTTTGGCATTAGCCTATAAGTTCTAGAGCTCCTCCAAGCTTATTCTTAGCTCCGAAAATGGTGTTGAATTAGGATATCAAGGTGGAGGTTTACAATAGAACTGGGGACATTAAGATATATGCCTCAGGTATAAAATTACGAATGCAGTCCCAATGCTAAAAACCTCAAGTTATTGCCAATAGCCTGAAGAAAATAGAATCTTCATTGATATCGCTGACAGAATTGTGGAAATGTTCCTTCTTTAAAGTCAGTAATTTCGACTCAGCTCGTTTTATATCTAGTTGACTCGTTTTTACACCGAGTCAAAACCCAACTGATTTTTGCAGCAGATCACGTCTTAGCTCTTGAAACTAAGCATATCCGTATTTTGGCCCTTGACGATTTCTACATCGATTAAGGGCTTGGTTTATTTTGAAGTGAATCCAATTTAGCTCTTTGCATTGAAACAAGACCTTGATTGCTTTTACACTGAGTGAAATCTGTAACTTGGACCTCAGTGGTGTAGCTAGGGAAAAAGGGGGATTGCTGTCCCTGAACGCTGTCTATGAGGGGCGCCACACAATCGCTGACATTATCCCAGACTGCTGAAACCTCAAGCTACGCCTCTATTAGACCTGGCTTGCTTTTCCAATGTATAACAACTTCTCTCATTGTTCTGTTTGGTCAAAATGTTGCTGAATCAAAAACAAATGACCTCTTTCCAAATTTCTCTTTGACCTAATTGAATTCTACAGCTTAGGCCTAGTTTACTTTTGCTGATCTAGTACTTTACCCAGTTTTTCAACGAGTCAGGGATTACCTCGTTTTTGCTTCTCGTTTTTGCAATTGTATGTGATCATTTACCTTACAGTTGTAGCATTTCTGCAATAAGATAGGAGTTGTCATTCTACAAAATTTACTTCGCTGGATTAGACTGTAACATTCCTTAAGATGAAGGGAGGTTAAATAGTTTATCTATACCACCCTAATCTGTTCCCTTGAAATTTAGATAAATTTAAATAAATAAGAATTTAGATATTAGAGAATTTAGATAAATTAGGTCGAAAACTTTACTTTTTAAAACTTCAAGCTTCCCTCTCCCACGTATAAAAAGATACACAGAACGTTCAACTTATCACTTGGGGAGCAACAGTTAGTCTATAACACAAAAAAAATCTATACAGTATTGCAAGCTCCTATTTCTTTCTTTAAATATCTTGGGACAGACTGAGACTGTTATTAATGTATCCAGACATGGTACTTCTCCTTAGCCACAGCTCAGCGTCCCCGATAGCCGAGTCCAGTTCTTCTGACCAAAATTTAATCCAAATAAAATGTGAAAAAAAGAAACTATAAGGTGTTTGTGTTCAGGGGTCTTTAATTTCAGTCAGCGCAAAAAGTATAAAGAGGACCTTATGGATGGGTTTAAAACCCAAAAACACACTTACCAGAGTGTGTTCAAAAACTTCTTAAAGTTTCTTGGTATCCCGATATACACAGTAGTAATAATACAGTGTAGATTTATAGATTTACGAGATTAGCACTGGTTTTCTGAAGCAAAATCTCATGTTAAAAAGAACAATTTTAGTAAGGCAATTGAGTTGATAGTTTTTTACTTGTTCAACTCTTCTTCTTATTTTACTTCTATTGTTTTTTGTTAGA
This sequence comes from Artemia franciscana, assembly GCF_032884065.1. Classification (NCBI taxonomy): domain Eukaryota; kingdom Metazoa; phylum Arthropoda; class Branchiopoda; order Anostraca; family Artemiidae; genus Artemia; species Artemia franciscana. Next base: position 11,478,857 of record NC_088878.1, on the reverse strand, counting down.
ACTTAAAATGCAGTATATGATTTATAAAATGTATATAAGAGTGCTGTATTGGGAGAATTCAAAAACGAGTACTGAAAAGAAAAGCATTAAACAATTCTCAGTACGAAAACTAAACTGATTTTATTCATAGTCTTTTTACGACAAGCATTGAGTGCTTACCGCTTTGGGTGAAAAAAAAAAAAAAATTCGACTCACTCATCTCACCATTATAGATTTCCATTCCTTGTGTACCCTTGCTGTTCATTATGGCATGGCACCTAGGGTGATCTTCGAAAATTTGACCCAAGGATGAAAACTGGATATGAAAAATATCCCATATGAAAAATAAAATGATTCTACTCATAGGTTTGGTTTTTCTCGTACTCGTATCACCATACCACGTTTCAACCAGCTGTATATCCTCCCTTTTGAGTAAGACATCGCACCTAGGGAGATCTTTGAAAATTTGGCCCAAGGCCAAATACTCCATACAATAGCCAAACTGGTATTACTCATACCATTATTCCACTCTCTGTATATTACTCCATTTTCCACTCTCTGTATATTCTAACTGGTTCTTAAGGCATGATACCCAAAGTGATCTTCGAAAATTTGGCATAAGGCCAAATACTCAATATGAAAGTGCTCGATATGAAAACTAACCTGATTTTACTCATAATTTGACATTATCCACTCACTCATTTCACAATTATACATGGTAGCTTAAGTTGAAATAATGGCCAGATCGTTTGCTAGATTCTCAGCAGAGATGGAAAGAGTGCTTCAACCGAAGCATTTGCTTTAAAACACAGATGTTGAAATTCTAGCAACACATTAGTTGTTATATCGAAGGCCCTTTAACATCAAATTACGTGGAAACTTGGTCAAAGTTGCATGGTGGGTAGCTGTATAGTAGCGAAGATTAGCCGGTCAGGGTTGATGGGTAGGGCATTGTACGACGATGAGTTAAGGGAGAACCGTTCCTTGCTTTTTGCGTTTTACCTGTAGTTTGACCTATGATTCTGTATATCACGTATGTATTTATTTCTTTCAGATGTAGCTGATCGGTGGTGGTCTTGGCCTTCAGGAGACCGCGGAGATACGGAGCTTGACGCGTTTTTCAAAGAGGTAATACGCTATTATATGTTTTGCTTTCAATAAAGCATGTGGTTTAAAGGCAAAATTTTTTTTTTACATATTATCCGTTCTATCTTGTTATGATATCCGAGGAATTTTATGTTTCGTAATGACTTGTGCACTGGAGAACATCGAATCAAATTGGGAAGAGAAATTTTAAGTTCGATTATGCTGATGATTTAAGCATCCTAGATGAAGTGGGAGCAAAATGAGTAAACTTTGAGAGATTTTGTGAGTTCAAGGTGCTAGAATAGGTTTGAAAATTAATGTTGGGAAGACTTTGTCGCTAAGAATAGGAATAAGTGAAGATTAAAAGGTGACATTAGGTAACAAAAAGATCGATCAAGTTGATAGCTTCACTTAAATTGTTAGCATCATCGGAAGCACAGGAGTGCTGCCTGAGGAAAGTAGTGGAGGAAAGATACGGGAAAAAATGGTCAAACCTCGGGGAAATTGCTACTGATTATTTTTTTACACTAAATGTTGAGAATGATTAGCTGAAATACACAAAGACAATCTACCGAAATCCCCCTCGCACAGTATCCCAAACTTAACCCTTGAACGCAAAAATGAGAGGAAAAATCGATTTTTGTGTTTATAAATATTTTGGAGCTTAAATAGTCGTTTCCTATCCAGCATGGTGACTCCAAATCTGAATTCAAGTTTCCATTCACCCTATGAGGGCGAGAAGCGGCCTCATAAAACCCCAAATTAACAGCTTGTTGTATTATTTGATCGTTTCCTATGAAAGCAATGGCAGAAAATTCGAAAATAAAGTTAAAATTTGATTTTACGCAGTCAAGTACCTCATCTTACGTAAAACAGTTGTGAAAATTGACCTATATGAACTACTTATTTTAATCATTTTTTGTCGATTCACCATTTTCTGTCAACCTAGGAATGGTGCCTTAGAATAAGAGTCTCAAACGGTCTAATTTTAAACCAGTATTCTAGAATCCCCTTCCCCTCCGGATTGCCGTTTCCATTACTTAGTGCCATTCTTTAGCTGATCGAAGCACTAGAGTCATCTACCATACTTTTTGCTACATGACTGGGCTCAAGGCGAAGAGCGTATAATCATATCTGATTTTGAACGATTTTCTTATTTTATGATCTCCTGTGTTAATTCTACACTTATGCATGCTAACGAGCGCCATAGTCGATCTGGAAAAACTCTAGTAATTACCTTTGACCAACCGCCTAACTGGAAGGCAAAGTGTATCGTCGATGTTAGCCTGTCACAAGTGCTGTCACAAAAGCTCTAAGAAATGCTATTGTTGTCCTAGATGAATTTTACACCCACATCAGTTTCCTAGGAGCCATTGGCTTCCTTATGGCAGTCGGAACTTTCGGAAATCATAAGTCAAGTATACGCACCTAACATTGGCTTAAGTATGTTGCAAGGCAAAGCTGTCTCTCCTGCTCTGCGAGGTCATGGTCTGTTTGAATATCCCTTTAAGCGAACCTTCTATCACCAGAACTGAATAGAAGTGTTTTTGATGGCAATGACATGCTACCAAAATGGCTTGAAATGGCAAAACAGGCGTACGAGTCGATCATTGAGGGAGATACCATTTACGAAGCAAAGGTGTTGGAAGCAGCAGATCTTATCTATGAAATATTTAACAGTGTAAAAGAACGATTATCCGAGTCTTGGTTTAAGTTTCTGAACCTGTATGGAATCTTGAGAAAGGACCTGACAGCTGAATGAAGTGGTAATTTTGAGCTTTATCTACAGTCTTTGTTAGAAATAATTCCTTACTTTGCCATTTCCGACCACAATTTCTTTACACGAAGTTTACATGACTGTTAGTGCAGTCGATTTTTCAGTTTAGGAAAGACAACCCAGAGTAGTACAGAATACTACAGGAATACCTGTTCATCCGTAGAACTGACAACTGCTGGGCAGCACTTTCTTCTAATTTGGTGATTGAACAAACGTTAAAGAGAAGTATGAAAACAAGTGGCGGTCTGAAAAGAGGTAGAGGCATGGCTGAATTGTAGCAGACGATGAGGGCATCTGCTATGCCTACTTTGGTTGTCGTTAATGATCGCATGCAGAACCTGAAGCGATATATTTGAGGAAAGCTGGAGACCTGGTAGACATAAACAATATTGTTCGACACATTGAGACCCTAGAACCCATTAGGCAGGATTCAAAGCTGCTGAATGTGGTTATTGGTGTCCGCGTTTCATCATCTATAAACGAGGATGGTGCCAAATCTATTGGAGAAACGATAGAAACGATAGAAAATTGACAAATATGTTTCCAGGAGAAAGGAGAAAGCTATGACTATGGCTGAGAAGTCATCTGTGGTGATAGATAGCAAGAGAGAAATTGTCAAGCCAGCTCTAATCTTCTAACTTCTAGCCGCAATGGCTAGCACCAGTGGGTCTGACTTGAACGAGATTCTGTTGTTCGAGCTCTGTCCTTATCCACCATTGCTCTTCAGTTCATTCGATGTGATGAGGACAGCCAGCAAAGCATCTCTAACAAATGGAATAATGAAAATTAAGGAAATCAATGGTCAAATGACATTGCCAACCTCCCAGAGAGTTTTGGACATTGGCTGGCTAGTCCACAAAATACCATGGTGGCAGAATCTGACATAGATTATGACAAAAGACATTTCGGTAAGGCAGTGGTAGTTTCTGTCTCTTACACTGATACATCAACGACTAAAAATTGCACACAGCTGAAGAGAACCAAAGGTTTGTCGCGTCCAACGATGGAATTATCTCCTAACATGAAGATTGTCATAAGTAAGGAGGAGTTTTTGAGAAGTCCCAAAAATAAACAACGCTTCATTGACATAAAAACTGAGAGGTTGGCGAACTCAGGATGTCAGACTCTACATGCTCAAGATGATGCCGGTGTCTTAGTTGTACAAACTGCAGTCAGTTGTGCTGAAACTTTGTTGACCACTTTGAATGGGAACGGTACCGACCTATTCGTCCTTCTGCTGTACACTGCCAAGCTTGATGCATGTGACGCCTTTACACATAGGCGCGCATAGAAATAACCGTAATTATTTATAGTGCATGACAGAACATAGAACAAACTAAGGATCAAGAACAAACTAGGAACAGGAGTAGCAGAAAATCAAATCATTTTCCATGCAATTTCTGGCTGCGATACAACATCTAGACCTCACGGCGTAGAAAAACCAGCAGTAGTTTCATTGTCAGTTAAAGATGGTGTTTTAGGAATTCTTGCAAGATCTTCATGATACCAGGATCCATCTACAAGGAGGTCACCGAAGCTGGAGAGAAAACTTTGCTCCGCATATACAAAGGAAAAAGTAATGAGAAAACTCTGAAAGATGTCAGGGTGCAGTTATTTACTATGTTGGGTGCAAGTTCAAATGCTTTCATTCAGGCATAGCAGGATTCCGCTAACTTTGGAAGCCAAAAAGTACCACTTTTACAGGTTCTTTTTGCAAATAATGAAGTGGCAAGACACGTCCAATTCACTAAAGCCCTAAGAGTGGGGTTGGTGACTCTCTTCGTCGCGGAATATGTCTTTCCGTTATGACAAATGCTTCACCAGTACCAGGAAATCTGCTGAAGATGATGCGGTGCCTGTGCATCAGTGGTTGCGAGTCTCTCAGATGCAGCTGTCATCGGAGCGGTTTACCCTACAGCTTTGCCTCTGGGGAGTGCATTAAGGAGCATTATGTGCTAATGCTGCAGCAAGATTGGGTGAGGACGATAACGAAGACCAGTAGGAAAAATAATTAGCTTTAGGTTGTGCTGTAAAATAAAAATGTTCCTTTTTAGGAACAAGAGCTCTAAATGTTCCTTTTTAATTGATCTAAAATTTTGACCCAGATTAAAGAATTGGTTTTTGAAGAAGTTATACTGATCAGCCCCTCATATTACAGGGCCATCAGAGGTGAAAATCAGGTAAATATTAAAAAAACTACTAAAGGATCTTCATTTTGGTGACTTGTTTGATAATTAGCTTCTTCTAAACATTGCTCAGTCTACCGTAGACGGCAGAGGCCTTGACTGCGGGGGCAATAACATCATGGTCGATTCAGCTCTTCGATGACATTTAGAACAAAGGTAAGAGAAATGGTCAACCACTTCGGTTTGGTTCCTTGCACTGCATGGCTTTCATCTTTTTCCAGTTAATAAATAGTCCGGTCTTGGCAGTTTTTCCTAAAAGTTTGTTTAGAGCTAATAGCTCAGGAGCAACTGAGGAACCTTTCCAATCTCCCGTTCTTACGTGAAAAAACGTGCTGCGTCTACCGTTTACCTTCACACAGCTCTCTGTCTCTTGATGTATAGCCCTGAATAGGTAGATATATTTTGACCAGTGCGAGAAATGATATACCATATATAATCTCGAATGCTGCCTTGAAGTCCACATAAGCAATAAAGGCCTGCCGGTGGAACTCGTTCGCCTTCTCGATGATTTGTCTTGTGGAGAATATCTGCTCTGTTAGTGATCGGTCAGGCATTAAACCAGCCTGTTCGACTTTGTGCTTTCGTCGGAGGTGTGTAGAAGATCGCTGTAACAAAGCCTTAGAAAAGAGATTGCCTGGTGCTAGGAGGAGCCTTAATGTTTGGAAGAAAATAATTTAGTTTCTATAAATATAATGTATTTTGAAACGTAACTTTCAAAGCATTGCTATGTAAAAGGTAAATTTCTGTTCTATTAGCCGGGTTTGAGGGTAGGAGCGATAGCCTTCCTCGCATTCAGGGTAACCCTGGATATACTATGAAAAATGAACATATATTAAACTAAAAAAAAATATCTGATAAGATTAAAGAGCGACATAAGAACTTAAAATACACAGAAATTATTTTGTATAAGAGGGGGCTCTCCCCACCTCAACCCCCACTCTTCATGCTGAAGTTTTAAAGAGGTATTTTAAAATACTTTTCGTTTTCGTTCAAAGGCTCATGTGTTTGAGCAGTTGTTCTTAAGGGCTTGGGAATAAAAATCAAACCTTAATGTAAAGAATGAGATTTGAGGAGGGAACAGCCCCCCTCATATGCAGAAAAAATTCTGTTCACTTTAAGTTTTTATGTCACTTTCTATTTTCATTTGAGAAAACGTGTTTTTTCGTTCATTTACTCATCTATTTGTTTAATCTTGGTTAATTTTAGGAACATTTGTGGGTTTTCGCCTTAAGAATTATAAACAGTAGGATTTTAATTTCAATTTTGGAACAGTAATCCTACTTATGAATGTGATAATCTCTCTTCGTTTTAAGTTTGATTTGATTTTTTATTTTGATCTCTGTTCGTTTGAGGCTTCATTTCTTAATCTGTTTTGTAGAATCCGTTATCTTTACTTTTGATGTTATTATTCATGTTAACTTATGTTCATTTCGAGTCTTATTTAATCATTGATAGTAATTTCCATTCTTTTTAAATTTGAATTATTATGCAACTTTATATCTTATCGTCTTAGGCTTTAATGTAGGTTTTAATTCTTGAAATATCATAGACTCATCAGGATAAAGTTTGACAAGATTTGTGAAATATAAACTTAGTCTATTTTCATTTAGGACAGTAATCATGTCACCCAAACTAGAAGGATTGTTAATGGATTGTTTACGCTTTGACCACCAAAGGTGATAAAAATAGAGCGTGTACACCACAGTCTATATAGACACCAGATACCAGATGTCTATTCCAGAAACCATCTTGCCCACGCGGAAAGATCTTGGCTCCATTCAGGGAGTGAAAACAGAAAATTGTGTTTACACTCTATTGGATTATCTGTCTTGGCTTTTTCTACCATTAGACATGACTTGATTACCACAATTCCTTGATTTTAATTCAAAAATCAACGGTTTCCAACTGCGAGAGTGTCTGGTTTTGACGCAGCGCCAATTAATGTCGCGATGATAGCCATGTGTTGATTTTGAAAAATGTTTGCGCAACTGGTGTGTATATGGGCTGTGATGTATACTTTTGACATTGATGGAAAAAGAATTGCATGTATCATTTTTACCAGGGGAGGGTCAGAAAGAGAGTTTACACAATGCTGACTAAATGGTGTCGGAGACTGAGTGTCTTGCTGCTGACCAAAGGATGTCAGAGGCGGAACTTGCGCTTCACTGACAAATAGGGATCGGAGATGAAGCCTGTACACATCTTACGAAAAGTGCATGAAGACAGATTGTCCTTAACTATTACAAATTATATTACGGATGGAGCTCACACACTGGGGATCATCAGTTGGTGACATGATGCGCACACACTGTTGACCAAAGATGGTCGTTAACAGAACGTGCACAGTATTGACCATGCTAGACCAAGGCGCTCAAGCACTATTGATCAAGGGGTTTGGAGACGGAGAGTACTTGTTGTTTTCCAAAGATAATCCGAGAGAGAGAGCGTAGGCACTATTTATCAAAGAGGTTCCTAGAAAGGAGTTCTAGACTGGTGACCAAAGTGGTTTAGGGACAGAGTGTATGTACTTTTGGCTGAAGGGAATATTAGGTGGAGCGGGTAAGCTGTTGAACAAAGGGAGTCAAGACAAAGTGTACGCAGCATTAAGTGAAAGTGGTCAGAGTACAATTGTAAGCGGACCGAGGCCTTACTTTGGACCCTTCAGTTTTGAATATTCCCGCTAGACCTACTGTACAGATCCCAAAACTTCTGTTTTATAGGGAAAACCCCTTAGATTAAATGCCCATATTCATCCTCAAGGCGCATTTTTGGGACCGTTCCATCATTTTGATGATAATAAACGCCTTATTGGTGAAAAAATAGAAAGTTAGTTTTGAGTAATATGCTCTCCCCCCCCGACTTATCTACCGTAGGCAAGGCCATATAGAGGTGGGGTTACAGGGTTTCCCCCCCCCCTGCCCGAAATTTTTGCCTGAATCGTAAAAACATAACAAAAATTCACATAAACAAATTGTTGATGCGTTTTTAAAGTTTTTTGTCTCCCCTTATCCCTCGGAAAATCCTGTATAAACCTTTTATAGTTGGCTAGGTTTTTATTTAGCAAAATATAATAAGCGTAGCCATAGGAAATCTTCAAGTTTACGACTTTACGACCCAGCGTGTTTACATTAAAAAAAAGGCCCTTTTTGTGGTATTTACATTAAAAAAAACTGTCCTCTACTAAATTAAAAAAAAATTTTTACCCCCCCCCCCTCCGACCCGGTCTCTATGATTTAGCTCACCTGCATATAAATATTTAAAAATTTTAAGAAAAAGATTCTCTTTTTTTTGACATTATATAGCTAGTGAAGTGGGAAAAAGCAAACCTTATTTTCAATTGTTTGTGAAATTCACTTTAAGTTATATTTAGAAGACTGCTTTAGGATACACTCGCTGGTTTAAGATTTATTGTAATTGGCAGCGTAAGTTCGAAGTCTCTGTTTCTGAAAAAACTTCCGGATTTCCTTTTTTATTCTCAATCTCGTGAATTTGATTCCCCGCCCTGTGTAATGAAACAAAAACGCAGATACGTGGCTTATGCTGTCTACCGGGGATATGTTGTGTGTAAGGATCCTTGTGCATTTTCAAGCCTACTGATGGCATATATCATATCTTTTTACAGTTATTTCAATCGTTTATCGACAATTTAAAAGAAGGATTTCAGAACTTAGAGATACCACCAATGGATCCTTATTTGAGCCGCGATCGAGCAGGGGCATTGACTGATAACATAATGGATGTCTTTGTGGACACAAGGTAAAATGCTAGATACCTTGTGAAAAGGTATGTGACCCCCCCCCCTAATATATGTTTACCATTGGCTAAATAGGTCTTCCACTTTTGTTTACATAAGTCCTAGAAAAAAGGGTGCTTTATTTTTGGTTCGTGGAATATTTTGAGGTGGTTGGCAATTGTTTAAAATTACTGAATTAATTAGTAAGTTATTTAAATTATAAAAACCGTTAAGAAGCATATGTTATAGAAAAATAATCACAATTAGACACGATAGCCTCACACTCCTGCAAATTTCATATACCCTGTTTAACAAGGCTATTGAAGCACAAATATACATAATTTTTGGTGGAAAGAAAATTATTACTTTTTGTAACGGAAACACCCATAGTAAATACAAAGTTTGGGCTATATATTTGTACGGGGAGGGGTAGAAAATTATGGTGGAAATCCCTTCAAAATGTGTTAACACCAGTTTTTTTCTGCATATCACGAAGCAAAAATTGTTTGATTAACATGTTTCCTTCTTAATAGGCCCAATTGTAGGCTAATACCCTAGTTATTTTCCAGAAAACAAATAAAATCGTTAAAGTGTTTAAAATATTGAGCTATAAGTATAGAAGCGGCTTGGGGAAATGGTAGCTGAATCTCTAGAAACTACGATTTTTGACAACAGTAGATGCTTCGAAAGAAAAAAAAATCCTTATGATATTTTCAAATATGTATATTGTAATAAGTTTGGAAATGCTTACCAAAAGCTATGGATCTAAGATATTTAGTTCATTTAAATAAAGGGAAAACCTTAAAAATGAGGGGGGTCCATATGAATATCGTTCCGTCAAATTTAACATCGAAAAATCCTATCATAAGCGTTTCAAGCCCCAATCTACAAAATGTGTTGATGAATCCAAAAGAAGATTAGGAATCCATAAGAATCCGTAAGGAACTTGAAAGCTTGAGTGTCCTTTTTACATAGCAAGGCTACTACGCATGGCATAACCTGGCACTGATTAAAAATTCTGGTCTCTGTTCCTTTTTATATTTCTATAACTATGTTGAAGGCTAAAGTTATCTATCTCAATAGACAGTGTAAATGCATAATTTTACACCGTTAACAATTGTTTATATGTTTTACGAATAATCAGGATTTCTGTTGCCCCTAAGACTATCGATGGTACCTTCCAAGGGTTAGGTAGGGCCACTTCTATACAGGCGTGGATAGAACTCAAAGTTCACTGGAAATCACATCCCTACATCACGAAAATCACTATAATTCACTGCAACGCATGAAAAGTCTAGCTTTTTCTGTTGTAGTGACAGTTCGGTTATACTTTTCCTGCAATGTGTACGAGGTCATCCTTGGCAAAGTAACAGCATTGAACTATTGAAAAGCAGTATGTCCTCCAATTTACTATTTGTTTCCCAAGCTCAAAGCATAGGACGAATAGTTATAGAAACTAATAAGAGGGCTAATCCAATCACAGACCAAAAGTTTCGGTATTCTGTATAAGAGCCGCAACTTATTCCAAGACGTCCTGCCACTCTTTCAAACTACTATATGCCCAAAGAGCCCTAACAGTCACACATTGCACAGGACTGTGCTCTAAAGGTAGCTAACTCCCTAACATGCTCAAAAATTCCAAATATATGGCTCCAGGAATGACACTGCTCGTGCTGCAAAAGGAGCGAGGGCACTAAATTATACAAATAACCACTTTAATTTTCCGATAGTCTTAGATTATTTAGAGATTATTTCTAGATCGTTGGCGGTCCTAACCAAATTTCACCCAGAATCATTAAAAATTAAGCATAAATTCCAGAATCAGTGTTAGAGCTTCAACATATCATGTATAAGATTATTTCTGAAGCTACTGACTATAAATATGGGGCTACTTAAAATCAGGGTAATGCAAAGACGTTCAGTCTAATTTACTTAAAGGCCCCAAATGACCCCCTGGATGCTATGAGGCGATAAACATTTTGAATAAGTTTAAATATATCATAAACATTATTGACTGTAAAAATTAACGGATAAATACTTACTATTAAGTCAAAGTATTCTTAAGTCTAAGTTTTTTGTTTCCCCATTCACAAATAAATAAATAAACAAAACATCATTTTGGCGCTGGAGAAAACCTATGAGGGTTTGCGGTCGCAGGACAGTCCACGTAACTAATTACCCTATTAACTCAACTATTTAAAAAACCTCAACTGTTTAAACACTTGTATTATAAATAAACCAAAAAAAACTATAATCTATATATTATAAAAAATAAAAATAAATTCATTCAAAATAATGATAGATAAATGAAAATATAAAAGAAAAATAATAATAAAACAATACAGCGTCCGTTGCTCTTCAATACTCAACTTCACCATTCCACCCTGCCCTCCCAATCCCATCTTACCCCCCACACAGCCTTACCTTCTCAAACCACCCTTACCTCTCTAGCTCAACGTCCCTCCCCTATTCACTCTACCACCCATAATAAAAACATAGGATAGATAAACTTATCGTTTGATATAGCCATAGAGAAAGTAAATTCTAAAAGAATAAATAAAAGATGATGGTGTCTGCAAGTCCGTAACCAGGGTTTTTGTTCAGGGGAAGGGGGTACAAAAAAGAAACTTTTGAAAATATCAAAATATGTTCTTATGCATTTTTGTTACGTTTTTAAAAGACAGACGAACATTTGGGAGGAGGGGCTTACACCCCAAACACCTCCCCTGAATCTGGCCCTTGGTGTCTTTTTATTCCTTTCTTCAATTACAAAATTTTTCTATGTAATTTAGCCTGAATATGGGGTCCTTAATTTCCAAAGTCAAAACTGTTATGTCTGATTTGTATCTGTTCATTTGTATTTTTGGGAATTTTGCTTAATGATCGGATTACTATTCAAAATCTAAACACTTTAAATTCTTATTTTTGAGATGTGCCTCGTGACGTCGCTGAACCAAAGAACGAAGGATTATTTTGTCTTTGGAAATTTTTGTCTGTATGATTGAAGCAACTAAAATAGGACCCTGTCTCTACCTATGTCACTTTAATGGGCGCCCTAACCACAACTGATACTTCAGCCTTTTGGGTTTTTTTAGAGTTTGATAATATCACAATTGTTTATTTTTGTTTCCGTTCGCTTTATGTTTGAATTTATTTTCCATTGTAATTTCTGTTCGTAAAAGTTTACATTTCTTTATTACTACTAGTTTCTACTCGTTCCAAGTTTTAAATTCGCTTTTTACTGTAATAAAAAAAAATTACGATTCTAAATAGTTTATCATAAATTAACATTGTTTTCATTTTATAATAATGTAGTTTGAACGGATAGAAATAACACCAATAAAATGATAACAATTTTCCTTTTACGTGAAAAAGGTTTCAATTTGAAAAAATTGAAAAAACAAAAGAATTTGTTTGAAGAGTTGAAAAAAAGAGTTGAAAAAGAAGAGTCGACATCAAAAGCGCACTACTGTTATTTCACAGCTTTTTGATGTTGACTTACTTTAAGTTTGAATTTAAATTGACTTTATGTTTGAATTTATTTTCCATTGTAATTTCTGTTCGTAAAAGTTTACATTTCTTTATTACTACTAGTTTCTACTCGTTCCAAGTTTTAAATTCGCTTTTTACTGTAATAAAAAAAATTACGATTCTAAACAGTTTATCATAAATTAACATTGTTTTCATTTTATAATAATGTAGTTTGAACGGATAGTAATAACACCAATAAAATGATAACAATTTTCCTTTTACGTGAAAAAGGTTTCAATTTGAAAAAATTGAAAAATCGACATCAAAAGCGCACTACTGTTATTTCACAGCTTTTTGATGTTGACTTACTTTTTTAAGAGACAAATATATTCAATGAGACTATTTACTCAGATATTATTTGTTTAGATAGATAATACCTAGAAAACAATCGGTACTTAAATACATTTTCCAAATATTTATCATTCTGGCGAAATTTATGAAATTGGTCTAAAGTGGCAATTATTTGTTAAAAAAGATAAGTCCGTATGCAGGCACATACATAGTAGCTTTTTTTAGGGAGCCCACTTTTTAGGAATACACGAAAAAACAGCGAAAAATCCTGAAAGTCCTGACACTTCAGAGGCATATGCAATTCACCTACAAATGTTATCATGAAAGCTGATATTTATACTTGAACACACTGTTCGAATAAGCAAAACCTGTTGAGAGATAATTTTTGCTATTTGAATTTTTGATTAACCAACGTAACTAACTTAAAAACTTGAAGTACGTTTCCTCTCATCCCCATATATCAATTAATAATAAATAAACCACCCTGGTATTCTATAACTGACTACTTGAAATTCTCTTAGAAACTATGGTTTTTGATTGAGCGTTTAATCAGCCAATAGTTGGAAAATTTAAATTCAAAATACCTGACGAAGAAAAACTTCAGATAAAATCTTCTAAAAAATCATTTGGTAGCTTTAACTCCGGCCTTGATCATTTTAAAGCCTGTTTTATCAAGGAAATCTCATTTCAGCCAATTCCCCAATTTCTATATTTTACCATAGAATGATGTTAACTTAAGCTAATTAACAAAGAATAAACAAACTTTTCTTATTTTATTAAGGAATACTTAATTTCCCTCTCCATCAAATTGAGGAATGATAAGAACTTGCTGCACTAGCAAGTTCTCCTCATTTTTTATCATGGTAGCACAGGTAAGGAATGGTTCCTTGAAGTACCAATAACACTAAAAGTATAATCTGATTCTTCAAATGTGGAAAGTTCCACAACCTCATACGTCTTCAAAAATGGAAATACCCGGGAACTCAATTTTCGATGCAACAAGTGTTCAATGCTGATATGCAGTTTCAACACTTAACGGTACAAAGCTTACAAACAAAGAAAGTCTGTGAAAAAATCAGCAGAAAATGAGCGAAAAAAGTATTTCCTCATGGAGCTCTAGAAAGTGTAACTTTCCTGTTTGTAACCAAGAATATAAGCTAATTTTTTGGTTTCCAAACGAGGAAAAGAAATATGTTCAATAAATGTTCTTGTTATGTTCCACGTTCTATTTGTGCATGTTTAACATTGAACAACTAAAAATCTAAGCAGTGCATTAATTTTTATTATTATTAATATTCATCAAGAATAAACACTTCAAATATTTAGTTACTTGACTTACCTACAGGAAAATATTTTTAAAAAGACCAATTAGGTTATCCTATCTTTTCGTATTCATCCCTTTGGCTTACTATTTACATTTCATTTGGACCGTTTTTTCTTCTGGTTCGAAAACATTACTTTTCTTATTTAATTTTTACATATTCTCATTAGTTTATTTTTGTTCAATATCAAGCAATTGCAACAACTGTTTGATTGTTGAACTACTTGACTATAATTTGGAAATAAAATCACAAGGTTCGGTTTTTGTGTATACAGGAAAAGTTTACACACATAGTAAAGTGTTTCTCTTCAAAATTCAGCGTGGAAACAAAGGAGAGAATTTACATAATGAGCGAAATGTCAACAGTTGTAAAGCAACCAAAATAAAAGGGAGTAAAAAAAATCGTTTTGATGTCCTTTATGCATTAATAAAACGAGGAATCTTTCGCCCTTTCCTCTTTAATTAATCCGAGTTAAATTATTCCCTAATAAAATGAAGATATTAAAAAATGAACTGAGATGAGACTTTCTTACTAAAACAGACCTTTGGCAACTGAAGACTACGTTCTGCCCATGACCTGAGCAAAATGCCAGCAACGTCAAAAATAAAAAAAGATAGCAAGATGTTAACTGAAGACGTGACTCGTAAGAATGAAGCTGACCTGTCATGCGTCTTTTGTAAACTGTGCGATACACGTTGCGATCCGAGATATATACCAGGTGGTGGAAGATGGGCAGCCCCCCAGATTTTGCTTTTCTTTCTTTTTATTGCTCGCTAACTGACCGTCATTCAATTTATTGTTTCAGCGAAACCAAATCCAGTGGATACTCCTACTTTAACATTGATTCGGTCGATACTAACTTGGACCAAGGTATTCTGGAGTTAAATATGTCCCTCCCTTCTTTAAGAATTCTGGGTGATTACTACTTAGACGGTACTGTATACGCAGGTGATCCTGTCTTTGGGTTCGGAACATTTACTGTCCAACTTCACGTAGTTTCATGCAGAGGCTTTGCTGATTTTATTTCAGACGAACAGGGTAAGTTTGAACACCTTTTCTGTCTGCGTTAGACAACCGTTTATTTTCTTAATATTCCATAAAACGATAAAATTTACTTTTTTAACGAAACTTGATTTTAATATACAAGAGCTAGCCCTAAAATGCAAGCATTACAGTTTGAAAACACACTGGTATCACATTAAATAATGATAATAATAATAATAATTTATTTATAACCCACATCATAACAAGTTATGGCATTTGTGGAGTAACGAAAAGAAAAAAAAATGAAATACACTACAAATAGAAAAAACACTACGCTACAATGAGATTAACCGAACAGACGGACCAAAGGATGATGAGGCGATAAACGATAAAAAACTGATTCCGACAACCTTCCATGCAGGAGGGCCAACATTGCACTTATATCAGGGACATCAAACTTAAGAATTATCTTCCCATTGCTATACCAAGGGGGGAGATACAGTAAAAATTTACAATATCTGAAATAAAAAGTCCGAATCTGATTAACATCTTTTTTTCTTTAGAAGGGGATAAAGACCAGAAAGAAAAAGGACAGAATGATCACAGAATGTAGCATATAGTCT
Source organism: Artemia franciscana (assembly GCF_032884065.1). Classification (NCBI taxonomy): domain Eukaryota; kingdom Metazoa; phylum Arthropoda; class Branchiopoda; order Anostraca; family Artemiidae; genus Artemia; species Artemia franciscana. The sequence continues at coordinate 11,463,345 of NC_088878.1, read as the reverse complement.
ACCGAGTGCACGTCTATTATACTTCCCTCGATTAGCAACTATCTTAGTATAGTCCATTTGAATTTTCTTTTGAACATCACGAACAATGCACTGCCGTAGGCAAGAAATTGAATTCGTAGCAGTAATACCCAACCACCGAAAGGCGGAAACAAAGCGTATAGAAAAACCGCGACAAGCTAAGGGAGCATTAGAGGAAGTCGGACCATTAAAAACTAGAAATTCACATTCCTCAACATTAAGAGAAAGACCAATATTAGAAAATAGGCGTGAGACTTTTGAAACCATAAACGAGAGACCTTGCTTATTTTTACAAAAAAGTAAAAGGTCATCTGCATAAGCAAGATAAGAAACATCCGAGAGTCCAATAAAATAATTTGATCTAGTTTCATCTAAAATACCAGAAATGCACATTTTGAATATACTAGGTGATAAAACCCCTCCCTACTTGACACCTCGACATAAACGGACAAACGGAGATCCAGATTTACTAATTCGGAGGAAAGAATTCTCATACCAAGAACGAAGAAGAAAAATGACTGAAAGATTTACACCATTATTAAAAAGGGAAAAAAAAGCTTGACTGTGAACTACATTGTCAAACGCTTTAGAAAGGTCCAAAGTTCACATATAAAGTGGCGACCCCTCAGCCATGTTATTCTTAAGGGCGGAAGAAAGAACACGGTGTGCATGTTGACAACCAATACCAGATTGAAACCCGAATTGATTCGATCCGAAATTTATATTTTCATTTAAATGAGGAATTAAAATATATTCAAGGATTTTACTCAAGTTACACGTAGTGACTATAGGGCGATAAGATGAACATTGAGAAGGGAGTTTTCTCCGCTTTAGAATTGAGGGTGACATTTCCACAAAGAAAGCTATCCGGAGCCAGAGAAGATGTTAAACACATTTGGAACAACAACTGCAAATGAAATAAAAGACCTACACACTTTGGATTTATATTATTTACACTAATACCATCAATATCAATGGATGAAGATTTCAGTTGCTTAATTGCATTTTCAACAGCAGTTATTGATACTGGAATAATATGGCCTTGATGAAGCGAAGGCGGAAGAATTTTAGAAAGTAACCGAGACTAATGTGACTGCACGAAAAAATTAATTTTGGAAAAAATTCCCGAATAGTAAATATACCAAGATCAACTAGAAATCGAATCACTTTTATAAAGATCACTTTTATCCAGCTTCTCAGAATTGATCAATTTGGACCAATCCTTTCTAGAGGCTGGAAATTCCATACCCTTATAACGAACTAGCTGTTGGGGTGGCGCTTCGCGCCACCCCAACACCTAGTTGGTGGGGCGCTTCGCGCCCCCCCAAGCCCGTAAGTCGTTACGCGCCATATTAGTTACGCGCCATTGTAGTTGTGTCCCTGTGTCCCACCTGTGAATATAGACAGATTTATATATGTGTTTCAAACTACGTAAAAATTGCGAATATACAACATTTTTGGCTTTCCCACTACTGGGAGCTTTCCGTTTCCAATTGCCAGCAATTGATCTGAAAATGTTTGACCAGAGTCATCGTTTTGCAATCGGACACGCATATTTGTAGTTAATTTTAATATTTTTACGTGTGCCCATAAATTAGAATTTTTCAGGCAAGCATTCATTTCGTCTGCAGGAGTTAAACTACGTAAAAATTGCGAATATTGAACATTCTTGGCTTTCCCATTGTCTGTGCATATACAAAGCCGTATGCACTAATAATGACGTCATATGCAAACGCTCTTTTTACAAACAAACAAACATGCACACACACAACTCGTTTTTATATAGATAGATAGATACAATACAAATTAACTGCGTAAAACTTGCGAATATACAACATTCTTCGCTGTCCAATTGTCGCTGCATATAAATAGATTGTCAGGTTTACGGACCCTCGAACATGCAACGTACAATTGTCCATGGGAAAAACAATCAGTATTAAGATCTATGCCACATTTTTCTAATGATTGACCTTGAGCTTTGCAAATGCTAATCGAATTGGGAATTGCAATCTTTTAAATTGAAAAGGCAGATCCGTTGGAATCATGGGAATGCGAGGAATAAGAACAGCCTCACCCTCAAAAGGCCCTGTCAAGATTGTGGCCTCTATTAGGTTTTCTATTGTTTTTTTTTACGGCAAGTCGCGTGCCATTGCAAAGCTTTGGTGGGTTGATATTTCTTAAAAGTATTACTGGTACGCCTATTTTTAGTTGTAGCACGTGTGGTGGAAACCCTGAAAGATCTATGGAATTTAAAAATTCAGATGGATAATTAACCGCTTCATTTGGTTCCAAAACTGTGTCGACTGACTTGCAAAGGACTGCCTGGTCTCGAATCTCGGTCAAAACAATATTGTTGATTTCGTGGACGTCTATATTTTTGGGTGCGAGAATCGCTCTTTCACTTAGCCATTTATTATTTTTATAATTTTTTAGAATATTCGGAAATACTATTTCAATCAATTCATTTTTGGACGTCACTAAATTACAGAAATCAGCAGGTAGTTGTATACGTCCTGAAATTGAGTCTACCGTATCATAAATGTCTTTTTGTTCCGACGTTAACTTGGAAATGTTATTTTGTACATACGACAATAGATCACTCGTACTGTAACTTTTTTCACGATCCAATTCTACACATGTCGAAACAGCACCGATACGGTTAGGTGAAGGCATTCCCAAATCCTGAAGAGGTTTGTTTGCCATACGTACGCACAAATCTTCTATAATAACTAAAGTGTAGTTATAAATTTCTGATGTAAAATCAAGTCATATCTGACGTCTCTAACTGTTTTCGATGGAGTATATCTTCGGACATTTTTGACTTATATTTTTCCCATAACTCTGTAGGAGCTGATGGAGAGCAAGTGCACGAATTTGACTTGGGGTTGACGTTTCGCACGCGTCATTGATGCAGTTATCCCAGTGTTGGTCATTTTCCAATAAATTCAGAGCTTGGCATGCACTACGGTAAGTGTCATGTATAGTACCGTTTACAGTTCTCAAATACTCAAAGGATGTCGGACCGGGTACATTCACCAAAAGCAGGCGTAGAAAGAAGCATTCATGTTGATTGGGGTGAACGGTGTAGAGTCTTCCTATCGTGGTATCTTTGAAGATGGTAGGTTGGCCGTAAACCCACTGGTTATCTACTTCGATGGTGGTACCGTTGCCATTGTAGGTTCTTCAGTCATTTTACAATTAGAAATTTCTCTTTCAACGGTCTTCTTACAATTAAAAATTTGTCTTTGAACGATATTCTTAAATACCTGTGTCCTGGTCGTCATTTATATTCCCTGTGTCCCGGTCGTCATTTGTGTCCCGGTATCCCAGTCTGTAATTTCTTTTTGAGTGTCCCGGTCGTCATTTATATTCCCTGTGTCCCGGTCGTCATTTGTGTCCTGGTATCCCAGTCTGTAATTTCTCTTTGAGTGTCCCGGTCGTTGTTTATATTCCCTCTGTCCCGGTCGTCATTTGTGTCCCGGTCTGTAATTTCTCTTTGAGTGTTTTTTCTTTTTAGTATTTTTTAGTTTTTTACATTTTTTCTTTTTTCAGTTTTCTTTTTCTTCTTTATTTTTCAGCTTCACTATGAAATACATATCGCCGAACCTTTGTTTTTTTAACTAAAATCTGGTAGGCACTGATGGCCTTATCCAAGTCAAAATCCCAAACCCAATCATCATCGCTATCATTTTCAGTTTTGATATGTTTTGACTCTCGCTGTCCAGGTGGATCTTCATCTAACTGCGCGGTTTTGTGTTCTTTAGCCTCAAGCCTGTTTCCTTGCTGTTTTTTTGATTCCTCGGCACGCTTTCTTTTCTGACTTTCTCTATCAGCAGCAAGTTTTTGGCATAAACTCTTTGAGCATCTTCATCGGCTTTTGCCATTGTAAGTTCATCAGTCATTTTAAACTTAAACATTAATAGATTTCTACGTGAACATATATGTCTTAAATATCTTTAATGACGTCACCGTCATAACAAAAATTACGACAACTTCATGACGTCAGTCGACACAGAAACATGACGTCACCTGATCCACAGACAGACAACTTATTTTTATATATATAGATAGATTTAAGGTACTTTTTATAATCATTCTTTGTTTTCTGCTTTATATCCGCAACAGACCCGTTGTAGGTCTACCACAATCAACCCAATTCGAAGCCAAAGTTTTGTCTTATTTTTAAAATTCTTTAATTCAGGATCGGCAGTCCATATAGATTTCCGCGTTTTTATACGAATACGTTCCTCTGGAACCGCAATTTTTCAGCTTCTTTCATACATCTAATTATATCATCATAATATCTATCAATATCACGTTTACTACCCTTTACTTGCAATTGGAGTAGATGATAAGGGACACGAATACAATTAAGCAGTGTAGATAAAGACAATATATATAAAGCAATATCGGCTCTTTTCCAATTACTACATTAAAACCATTTAAAATTCCCAATAGGGGCAACATTGCAAATGTTACGTTTCAGTTTAGTAGTAAATGAAAGCGATAGATGGTCAATGTCATCAGTCTCAATATCAACATGAATAATCGAGTATTCGAGCTGTGATGAACTGATTATATGATCAATATTAGAAACACTACCAGATTGATGGATGTAGGAGTATGATAAATCTTTCTTCAGAATCACGTAAGGGGGCATGCAATCCAATATTTCTCGGGATCGATAACTTTGTTCATCCAAATCCGTGTTAAAGTCACCAACAACTATAAAATCAAGTTTATCTTCCTTGAAACGATTCATCACGGACTTTAAAGATTCGCATGTAATAGCAACTTTATTTATTGACTCCCCTGTATTATTTTTATATGGAAGATAAACATTAGCAAACGCAGTACTATTTACTCAAACAGAAAGAATGTGCTTATCCGAATAAAAAAGGGATGGGTTCGAAAGATCAATACTTTTTTTTAAAAATACAGGCCAGACCTCCAGAAGGGTGGCCACGCGTGGTAACTGCATCAGAAGTAAAAACCGAATGAACAGAGCTTCGATGAAGGAAATTTCTGCTAGAACTGCCTGCAAGAAACAAAGTTTCTTGCAGGCAGATAACGTTGAAGTTCTCGTACAGATTGTCAATATAAGAATTTTTATTTTTTGTGCCATTGATATTGTGCGATATGATTGTAGAGGTTTGTTGACTAGCAAAACCACGGAGAACGGAGCATGACATGCTAAAGGACACGTGTTCACCATTGCAATTGGCACATTTTGGTGAGGCATTGCATGGATTTTCTTTTGTACTAATATGAGGGCTGGCACAACGAGCACATTTGGGCGCAGGACTGGGACAAGAAGACTGGAAGTGATGGGGCGATCGGCACTTAAAACAACACTTTGGAATTTCCTTAAACTCGCTCAGTCTAAAGAATTCATAACCAATTTGTACACCGTCTTTGAAATAAGCTGCTTTAGCAAAAGAATCCACAAAATCAAGCTTAACTCTTTTCGAAGAGCCCAGCCTTTTGGCAGCAACAATGCCGCTACAATTTGTGAAAGACTGAATCGCATAATCCTCTGGAACACCTTTTATAATGGCCGAATATTTCTTAGAAATTTCTTTGGTTGACGTACCGGCGAGAATGACGGGAACAGATGCACGGAAGTCTTCGGCAGCAGATCTATCAATATTTACATACCACTTATCGTGAACAGGGCGAATACTGGATACAAGTTCATGGTCACTGATTTTATCAATAGCGTCTTTCCTTTTAATAGGATCCGATAGATGAGACGGTACTCGAGAGACGACAATAGTGGTTGACTGGCGATTGGAGCCTACAGGTTTTGGTAACTGAGGGTAACTGAGGCTATAATTGTCCAACTTTGCTGACACAATTTGAACAAGTTGATGAACTTTGGAAACTTTAGAGGCTAATTGTGAATAGGCCACGGCCGGCAACACTGGAACTTCAGTTGGAAGTTTAATAACATAAGGTGGCATAGTGATGCTAGCTTCATCACACTTCTTCAAAAGATCGAGCATGTCCTTAATATTACTGGTTGCAGACTTTGCACCACTGCGGCGAGGGGGAACTCATTGGCAAATGAGTTTTTTCTGTCTTTCAATTATTAAGAAAAGACATTTTCTAAATATTGTCTATTAAGTAATATCTCTCCTCTCAAAGAAACGGTTTTGCGGCAAGGCCTGAAGGTGTAAATGGCATCAAAGGACAGTATAAGTCTACACAACAAGTTTTAGTATTTTACAATGATGTAACAAGCTTAAGTTTTTGCGGTTAATCAAGTGGGGAGAAGGTCAGTAGCCTAACTACTTTTTGTGGTATTTTTTTTTTTTTAAGTTGGACTTGAACATTCAATTTAACTTTTACTCGTTTTAAATTTATTTATTCATCTATATTAGTACCTGCTATCCCTATGTTTTCTATGATTATTTATTTTAATTTCTGTTCAATTTCGGTTTTATTTATTATTTAATAGTAAGTTTTGGTTGTTTTAAGTTTGAATTATTATAGGAATTTATTTCTGCTGGTCGAAAATCTTCTTTTTGAAGATTTTTTTTATTAATTTAATTTTTCTTAATTTTAATTTTTAAATTTTAAATTTTAATTAATTAATTAATTTTTCGCAAGTTTTTCATGTCTCCAGCGTAAGAATTGAAATATTTAGTTCTAATTTAATCGTTCTAATTATTGGCTTTTGATTTATTTTTCAACAGCCCCTCAACTTTTCCAGGAATTTTCAACTAAATGTCTTTAGCCGTTCCTGGGATATTTCAGACGCGGCTTTAATTTAGTTTGATTTAGTGTCTTTCGATTTATTTTAAAATCCCCCTAAACACCCAATGAAGGTACAAGCACAGTTCAATGTGGTCTCAAATATTCAAGTTGATGTCCTTGACGTTCCCGAGACATTGCTGATGCGTCCTTTTGACAATCAGCCTGAGCATAGTGTAATTTCATTCTTTTCAACATCCCTTAACATTCTCCAAAAGTAGTCACAAATAAATGCTGTACCAGTTGTAAGTAGTCGCAGTCACAGTCAAAAATTTTTCAATCGGAAGTAGTCACTACTGCAGTAGCAACTAGTAGCATTTTCAGCCGCAATAATGACAGTAGTAACGGTCCTGAAAGTTATACCCTTACCTTTACCCTGTGCTTAAAATACTGCAGATATACCTTTTTGATAACTTTGATGCAGATAGTGTCTTTTTATTTAGCTCAACATACCCTTCAATATTCCCTAAAATTTTACCTCAATACCCTTAGTCTTTTTGAACGGACCCAGGATCAAACATTTTCCCCTTTCCCAAAGGTCAATCCTGCATTATAAATTTGGACAAGATTGTATAATTTATAATTCTTGCCCCACGGTCTGTGGGGGCATGGCATCCGCTGGGGCTAGGCTTTTAGACCTTGTGACTATTTTGAATAAAATGACTTTTTAATATTTTTATGAGTGTAAAGGGGAGCATCTTAAAGGGAAAGAGCAGAGGGAAGCTGGTTGTTCTCTCTTCCCTTTTCAACTTTCTTCTCAACATGATTTTGAAGTTCCATTTTAATACCCTTTCTTAAATATTGCTATTGTACCTTTTAGACAGCCCTCTTGCATATAGTGTGTTTTGATTTTGTTTGACACCACCCTCAACATTTTCTAAAGGGTTTACCTTAGTATCCTTAGCCTTTTTGGAGACTCAGGATTATTTTGCCCCTTATATAAACACAAAGGGCAACTTATGTAATAGAAAACACTTGCACTGGGTATTAGGGGGGTTTTGTTTAAACTTAATATCTTAAGCCGTTCTCAAGATATTATAAATACGCATTTTTGAAAAACTGAACGCACATAGTATCTTTCATTTAGTCGAAAATACTAATCAACATTCCCCAAAATTTCACCTTAATACACATAACCTTTCAACCTTCCCGAATACAATCAGAACCAAACATTCCCCCCTCTGCAATTCAAAATGAGAAAACTGAATAATTTACAATCCTTTCCTTGGAGAGCTTTGGGAGCATTGAATCTTCAGAGGCACAGTTACTAGACCTTTTGCCTATTTTGAACAAAATCACTTTTTCACAGTCTTGATTAGTGCTTCGGGGAGGGGGCATCTAAAAAGGGTAGGGGGCTTGTAGCCCACCAATCACTTTTCAACGTCCCCATCAACATATCCAGTAAGTTTCTAATTAATGCCTAAACCGTTCCTTAGATATTGCTGGTATGCTCTTTTGGCAACTAGCATTCGTAGTATGTTTTGATTGTGTTTGGCATTCCTCTCTAGAGCTGAGGAGGGTCATGTCATTCCCATAGGCATAATTATTTGACATTTAGACTATTTTGAACAAGATGCCCATTTCAAAATTTTAATCAAATGCTTTTGGAGAAAGGGCATGGAAGGGAGGCTGACAGCCCTCTAACCACTTTAAAACCATCCCCTAAACATACCTTGAAAATTTCAACTTAATACCCTGAGTCATTATTAAGATATTGCAAATCCAGTTTTGAAAAACTGGCTGTAAACTGTGATTTTTGATTTGTTTGAGTTTTGTTTGAGTGGGCTGTGGGGGTATGACATCCCTGGCGGCACATCTACTACACCTTTTGACTAGTTTCTACAAAATGATATATACAAAATTTTGACCGTTTGGAGGTCAAAATTGTTTTCATTTGACTTGAAATTGAAGTTTTAATACCTTTTTTAGGAGTCAAAAGTGATTTTAGAGAAACCTGCCCCCCCCCACACATACTCTCATTATTACCTAAACGATATTCTATCAAAATTTGGAGATAGCAAATTTGGTCATTGTAGTCGAAGGGTCCTGATATTATGTCTTTGGGGAAGACAATCCCGCCCCCACATCTCTCAGGGCAAGGGTTGTAAGTTATGCCGTGGAGCATTTAAAGCCATATGAAAGGGACGGTGGTTTAACTTTAGAAGAAGCTCATTTAGTTGAAAATAGGAACTTCTATTTCTTTTTTAAGGCGTCGAAAGTGATGGAGGACATTTAGCCACCCCCCCCCCGACAACCCTTTTTTTCTTCAAACACATCTGATTAAAATTATGAGATAGCAATTTTGCTCAAATAGTCCAAAGAGCATGTAATAATGCCTCTAGGATTGACAAAGCCCCCAGTGCGCTCGGAATAGGGTTGTAAGTTATACCATGAGGGTTTATAAAGTTCTTATGGAATGGACGGTCGTATAAACCTTAGGTGGAGCTCATTTGATTTAAAATTCGAAGCTATAGTAAACTTTTTATGAGTCAAAGTGATTTGAGCGCAACCAGCCCCCTCCCCTCTACGCTCATCACTTCCCTTAACACCTCCAATCAAAATTTGGAAATAAAATTTTGTTCATCGTAGTTGAAGGGTCCAAAAATTATTTATGGGAAGAAGACCCTCCCCCCTATAGCTCTCAGGGCAAGGGTTGTAATTTATGCCCTGGGGGCATGTAAGGCTCTTATAGAAAGGGTGGGTGTATATGCTTTGAAGGGAACTCGTTGGATTGGTACTCAGAAGTTCCAGTTCCCTTTTAAGATTCAATAGCGATGGTGGTCAAATAGCCCCTCCTCCAACTACCCTTCTTTTCCCCAAATGTGTCTTATTGAAATTGTACGATGGCAATTTTGTTCAAAATAGCACAAGGAACAATAACAATACCTACAAGGTCGAAATAACCCCCCAGAGCTCTTGGGCAAGGGCTTTAAGCTTTACCCTGGGGGATATAAGGTTCTTATGGAATAGTTGATCGTACTAACTTCGGATGGATCTTATTTGATTTAAATTGGAAGTTATAGTGCCATTTTTAAGATTCAAAGTGATTTGACATAGCCCCTCCCACGCTAATTATTCTCCATAACTGGGTCACCCTCTCCCGGGGCCATAAATACAGGCGTAGGAGGAAGAAGACCCCTCAAATGTACACTCAACAGGGCCCACTGGCGTATCCACACATCCCACGAGTTAGAAACTTTTTCCCAGTAATGGGTTAAATTGCATGGTGACGCAGAACACCATCGTGGGAGGAGTCTCTATAGGAGGACAATTGTAGCAGGGAGTAAGATCCAGATCTATGGACAGCGGCATCTGCAAGGGCTTCCTCGACCCTCTGGGGATACCTACAAGACTTGGGACCTTGCTGTCAACTCTATTCCCAATTGAGGAGTGTCACCCCTCGAGAAAATTATAGCCTAGTAAACGACACGGCATTCGCCAGAGATTCTGATTAATGGATAATTCTTCTGGGCTTTGTCTGTTTTGAAGGGCGTTTTTGGGCTGAAAAACCTCTTCCTCGCTGATTTATCTACTATGGGTTGCCTCCCCGTAGTAGCATAATATTTGTAGGCATGAATATATAATGAGTCGGAGGTAATAGGCTTGGGACTGTCTGCGCAGGATTTCGACTCTTGTTGATAGAAAAGCATCGCCAAGTGCTGAAAACCATGTAATGACCAAGATGGACCCAGGACTGCAAAAAGCCTCCATTCATACTGGAGGTCAAAAAGGCTTCTTGCTCTCCGGTTCTACGCCAGCTTAAGCGCTTTGATATAGACTTGAGAAGATATATTGATCCCTGTCCTGCACTGGTATCCGGGATCATTGGTTTCCCTAAGGCCAGACAAAAATGACTATCGTATTGACATTTTGACTGACGAATTCAGACGATTCGAACTGGACTCATTTGGAGTTTCGAACACTCATATCTCAATGGTAGGAAGCATGAAATTAGGTGATATAGAATTTGTTTACTCAGGCAGGAAGGAAGGGGTACATAGACATTGAGTAGTGCTCATGATGAATAAGGAAGCTGCTAAGTCCTGCTTAGGTTTGGAAGTTATGAATAATAGAATACTAATTGCTCATTTTATGACTAAAATGTTCATAGTATCAGCTATAGTAGTATTTGCACCAGTTGAATCGACTGACGGAGACACTAAGGACTCAGATGAATTTTACTTATATGTACAGGAGGAAACAGACAGGGTCCCAGTAGAAATATGGTGTTCTTACTAGGATATTTCAACGCCAAGGTCGGTAGAAATAGGCATAGATGGTATCCTATCCTAAATAAATTTGGTGTAGGAAAAAAATAGTAATGGCTACAGACTTTTGCAACTTTGTAGGTATGACAATCAAGTTATAACCAATACGGTGTTTAGTCATAAAATGGCCGATAACTTGACATGGTACTCAGATGACGGTAGGACAGCAAACCTTATTGATTATATTATAGTAAACCGAAGACTGGCAGGATCAATACAAGGTACTATGGTATATAGTAGTGCTGTTATTGATGTTAAAAGTAAAGATCACCATCTACTAGTCTTTAGGGTTAATTAAAATCTGAAATTTCGGAAGGGTAACTACCTCCCGGGAAGTTATGATATTGGTAGAATCCAGGATGAGAATTTGAGAGAAACTTTCCGGGAACAGATGAATACTAAACTTGAGGGTTTAAAATTTGACAATGTGGAAGATGGTTGGAATTATTTTAGAAAAACAATTTGTGAAGTTGCTGATGGTGTATTAGGGAAGAAAGTTAAGACTGCAGCTAGGAATATTAATGAAAAAGCTTTATGTTTAATAGAAAGAAGAAGGGGTTTGTCCAAGAAATACCTGAGTGATGGATCATATGAAAGCAAAAGAAATATAAAGAAAGTGGAGAAAGCATTAGAATATGAACTAAGGAGGTGTGAAGTGGAGGCCATGGATAGAATTGCCGATGGCCTGGAAGATGCAACTAGACGGTATAATAGTAAAATATTGTACTGGCATGTTAAAAAATTAGAAGGGAGTAGTCAATCCGACTAGTCCTAGTTAAAGATAGGAACGGGGCCACAATTAGTGATAAGGAAAGACTTAAAGAGATATAAGCTGAACATTTTTGAGAATGTGCTAAACCGTGATACAGTTGCAGGAAAAGATACAGAGGAAAATGAAGAAGTTTGTGATACTTTGGATGTGAAGCAAGATTTGTTTTGTGAGGAAGAGTTAGCCCCAGTACTAAAAGGACTAGAAAATATTAAGTCTCCAGGTGCTGATAGTGTGGTAAATGAGTTATTTAAATATTGTGGCTTCGAGGTTAGAAATAAGTTACTGAAAATTATGAATATGATATTTGAAAAAGGGGAAGTACATAACAATTTTAGGAAAAGCTTAATTAAACCACTAAAGTGAGTGTGGTAACTATTGAGGAATTAGTCTTATCTCTTTAGGTTGCAAATTACTCAATAATATGATACTTTTTAGACTGAGAGATGCTGTAGACAAAGTTTTAAGAGAAGAACGGTGCGGCTTTAGAAAACATAAAGGATTAGTCAACCAAAATTTCACTCTTAGGTTAATAATTGAGAAGTGCCTTAGCTTTCAAACAGTAGCTGGTTTTGTATTAAACCAGGAGTTAAGCAGGGTTTTGTTCTATCCCCGTTTATATGGATTTATATGGATGTTTTTGATGGACTTTGTCTTAAGGAGCATAGGAAAGGCAATGGGAGACCTCGGAATCAAATGGCGAGAAAAACTCTCCTTGACTTAGATTATGCTTATGATTTAAGCATCCTAGGTGAAAGTGTGAGCAAAATGAATGAACTTTTAGAGGATTTTTTAAGTCAGGGTGCTAGATAGGGCTTGAGAATTAATGTTAAGAAGGCTACGTTGACAAGGCTAGGAATAAGTGAAGATGGAAACGTGACGTTGGGTAATAAAAAGATTGATCAGGTGGGCAGCTTCACTTACCCTGGTAGTATTATTAGTAAAGACGGTGGGAACAGTGAAGATGTTAAAGTTTGAAGGTGTTGTGAAGATGTGAAGATGTTTAATATACATGTGCTGATTTTTATTCCTTAAAATATTAATAATATTTGATTACTAAAGATGTAAAAATGAAAACGTTAAAAAAAAACCAGTAAAGTGCAAATTATGTTTTGACCTTGGGAAGGCATAGGGGTAATGTCCGTTTGTTTTGCGTTTCATTTATTTATCGATGCTGACTTGTGGTAGTTTAAGAAGAGATTTTGTCAACTGCATAATTTTATCTATAAACTATTTTTCTAATAGGAAGGGATCTATTAATCTATTTTTAATCTTAAAATAAATTCAAACTTTATTTATTGAAAATGTTATAAAACTGTTGTTTGGTACGCAGGCCTTCTAGAATAACCCTGAAAAGAGTTAATGAATCAGTTTTCTAACGTTTCTTACAAGTTTTTTAGCAAGATTTGACCTATTTTTCCCTATCTGGGGAACAAATAGAAATGTCACGCTTGACACCAGGTTTAAGTTGGCTCCATTTGCAACTGAACTACTGAAACAACCTTATCGATTGACAAAAGTTGGAACTGTACGAAGATACAAGAGGGCCAATTCCAGAAGATCTGCTTGTGAGCCAAGGGAGAAATCAATGTTGATTGTGATGAATGTTGATTGATCAATGTTGATTGTGATGAATGTTGATTGATCAATGTTGATTGTTGATTGATCAATGTTGATTGGTCAATTGTTGATTGTTGATTGATCAATGTTGATTGTTGTGAGCCAAGGAGCCTCAATGTTGTGTTTCGATCAACTTAGCGTACAATAGAGAATAGAAAGTGGTCTAATAATTTGAATTCCCTAATCATCATATAGGATTAGACATGATTAAAACAACCCTCTAAATCGCTGATCGCCCTATTTACACTTATAAATATTATTTAATCTACAGTAATTGCTCTTCAAACTCAAATCAAATCATCACAACAATGAGCATTAAGCTTGTAGCTTTTATTTAAATAATAAGATTTTGTTATGAATACTTCAGCCAAATAATTTTGTGTTTTAGATGGAGTAAATTGCACATCTTAGTTGCCAAGAAAAAAATACAATGACTTTTGAAAAGAAAATACAACATCAGAAAAGTAAACAACAGCAGAAAAAATCAAAATACAAGTTCAAAAATTGTGATTTGGGACTTTTGAGCTTTATTTATGTGTATGTATGTTTATATTTACATATAAAATATTGGATTTAGATTCAATTTCAAGGAAACGAACAACCCAGGGGGCTAGTGTGGTCCTCAAATTGGGCAAATCTATGGTACATTTTTCATTTTTGGACGCTCAGTCAGGACAGCGCCGAAGGAGCGATAAGAGCCACTACTAGCTAGGTGGATCCGACACTGGATTTGTAATCCTATGTCCTTCAAGGTGCGGGTTCAAGTTGTGTTGTTGCTACAAATTTTTTTTTTAGTAATTCCTGGTTTGGGGTGAGGGTCAGTGGCGTGACTGGCCAAGCTCAGCCGCAAGGGGTGTAAAGACAATGGGCCTTTGAGGTTTGCCCCCTTGATCTAGTTGGGTCCACCCCGTATTTTTATTTAATTATTTTAAGCGGGTGATATAAGATGGTCCACTCCTTTCATATTTATTTAAATTCAATTTAAAAGGAACTATTATGTTAAATTAGACAATGAAGAGATCAAAATTGAAATCCCTCTTTCTCATTTAAAAGGGGTCTTGGTTGTCAATGTTTATTGTCTCAACCATTTTCATTGAGTTTACTTTCTATTTTAAATCAGTCTATTTTCCATTTGTATTTGTGTTTTTGAAAGTGACTTCTTAAATACATATTGTATTTTTTTTCTTTATCATTCAGCAGTTGATATTGCCACGCGTCTTTAAAAAAGAAAAAAAAGAAAGACAGCATATGTGCGCTTATGGTGTTAAAAGTTTTTGTAAGTAATTTAATCATCAGTCACACATTTTATTCATACTAGAGTAATTTTAACAAGTAGAGCTAATGGCTGTTTCTTTCAAGAAGCTTAGCTTTGTCAGCGACATCTTTTTGCAGCTTAGAGGAAACATATACGTCGGACTAGCAAATAGTAGTTGCCAACAATGGACGGGAACACACTGTTGACTGCCAAACCTGATGTAATAACCCATGAATGCCTAGAAAGGTTTAAACTGCGATTCAGGAATTTAAAAGAACGTACAGAAATAAAGCAAAAAATTGTAAAATCTGAATCGTCCCACAATGATTTGTTAAATGAACAAATTAACGATTTTTTTTTCACTTCAAATCTTTCGAGTCCAGCAATCAAAGACCATCATGAATTGTCTCCAGGAATATTTTGTTTTTATTCAAGAAGTAATCTAATAATTCCCAATTGCAGGTTTATGTTATGCTGAAGAATGAAGCTCAATTGTAAAAATAAATTGTTACAAACAATTTTTACTTTAGAAACATGTCTTACATAATTATCCACATAATTATACTTTTTAGGGATGAAAATTTCAAGTATGGTCTTAAAGCCCATTCAATTTGAAGCATTGTCTCCATATTTTGATAATTTAATGGTGTCTGCACCAGGGGCCAAGGATCATGTGCAACTAGAAGTCGGTATGGACGTAATATCAAATGTAGAAAGTGAAGTTAGACAGGATATGACAATAGCTTTGGAAAAATATGTGAACGAAGCTCTTGAAGTAAGTACTGAGAATGTTTTCATTACATAGTAAAATTCTAAGTTTTGTGGAAAGTGAATTTGAAAAGCCTTGAAAGTGGAGAAAGTGAGGTTAGACAAAATGATAGTGGCTTTGGAAATTTAATGAATGTAGTTCTTAAATTAAGTACTTTGGATCAAAATATTACAATTTTCCTCTTGAAGGCAAACGCAATCAACATAAAGTTAGAATAAGTGAAAGACTAATGTGATACTGGCGGTTTAATCTTTTTGTGTTTGCCACCACAAAAAAAAGAGATTAAAACAGAAAATTTGTAGTGCATGTGAGCATACCAAAATTACTTATCCTACAAGCCTGGTAACTTTTTCATAGCGTTTCATGAGGCGTAAATGGCGTCAGCAGTTATGAGGTCCAGGTTAGCTGCTTGAAATGGCCTGGATCAGCGTTGCCAACGCGGTACAATTGAACCGTTTTACGTCAAACCGAGAGTTCCAGGTACTATCTAGTACAACTGGACAATCATTTGGTATAATACAAATTTGTGGGAAAATTTTGGTTTTACTTGGTCCTTTCTGACTTAGATATATCTGTTCAAGTTTTAATTTTATTGAACAAAATTTCTAGTTACCACAAATTTTAACATGCTGTTCAGATGGTACAGAATAATCTCTTGCGCTCTAATTTTTATTGGAAAGCTGGTAGAGTTTATGTTAAAGCGTTGACAGCGCTAGTCTGAATTAGTTGTTGAACAAGCTATACCTGCCAGCCGCAGAAAGTATAGGCTAAGCATGGATAAATGAAGATAATTGAGGTCATGTGTAAGAAAACACAATTCAATTACTGCAAAACCGGAAAAAAACATATGAAGGTAGAGGCAGAAACCCAAGAGAGACAATAGCAGTGAAAAGAGGTTCATCACCAAGAATCTTAAATAATTTAAGTTTACAAGGCAATAGGCTTGCCATCATCCATAGATATCCTCTTATTTCTCCTACTAAGAGCTAGTGCTAGTGCTAGCGAACCAAGTGCTGGCGTTTCAGCTAGCACTTGAGCGGATAAATATGTGTTGCTGCTTATAGGTTACATCCGGGAAGTTAAGTGAAGCCGGATAGGTCGAAAAAGGGTTTTCTGAACGTAATCTTAAAGTTAAACTATTTTTCTGTGTCCATGGTCTGAAATATTGGTAGACATTTCCACTTGTATTATCTAAAGAAAAAGTATATACTAAAATCATACGTGCGTTTAACATTTTCTTGTCTTAGGTTTAATTATCAGTTTTTCTTTGACAGCTCTTTATCCATTCTACTTGTTCGTGTTTTCTATCTGCATCCATTCTACTTGTCTGTGTTGTATGTGCTTCTATGTACGAAAACGGCTTTTTTTTTTTTACAGTTTTCGTATTTCCGTAATTTCTATGTAAATAATTCTAAACTAAAGCGTTTTCTTTTCCAGTCGCTGTCAACAACGCCACCTACCAGAACCTTGTCAGGCAATTGATCCGTATTATTTGTTGTAATTATATTCATTTGGGGCTGTCTTACAGGAACGTAGCCAGAACATTATTTAAACATTTAGGCAGACTCATTTCAAGGGGAACTAAAACATCAGCATGTAATCTTGATGTTCAAAACGTACACACATGTTATTCAGTATTGTAAGGTCGTGACTTATCCAAGTCTTACCTTTGGCTGCGCCACTGCTGTGTTAGTACAGGTTGTCAGTTATCAATTATTATGAATTTTGTAATTGTAAAATACGGGTTCAATAAATGACTTGGTGAATAGCCTTTCTTTTGAGACCCCTCAAGTGCCGCATAATAACAGTTGTAAAGGTCTTTCAACTTAGAACTGATGTGTCTTACTTTGAACTTTAAAGGTCTTAGGTCTTATTTAAGAAATTCTCTTGTGAGTCAAATTATTTAACCAAATTTATGTAGACACCTCTCCATCAGACACAGAAAAAAACATCTGAGCAAGTATATTTCTAAATCAATTAATTTCATGAAAAGTACACGGAAAAAATACCAAAGTAGAGACTGAATTGTTCCTACTATCCTTGAAAAGTACACGCCTTCCAACCCCCAGCTTCGCACATACACGGCCTGTTCTACTTCTGCTGATTTACAATCATTCAGGGAATACTTAAGAAATTAAAAATTTTAGTCATTAAAAATTATTAAGGTTTGATAATCACCTATAAACAAGAAAAGAAATTCTCTTGTAAGTCAAATTATTTAACCAAATTTATGTAGACACCTCCCCATCAAACGCAAAAAAAGACATCTGAGCAAGTATCTTTCTAAATCAATTGTTCCCAGATAACAACCAACATATTACCATATATATATATATATATATATATATATATATATATATATATATATATATATATATATATATATGTATATATATATATATATATATATATATATATATATATATGTATATATATATATATATATATATGTATATATATACATATATATATAGGACTGTTCCAGTCCAGAGCAATTGGGACATAAGACTGTTCCAGTCCAGAGCAATTGGGACTTGGATAGTCCAATGAAGTTAACAGTTGATAGCGCTGATGACTTTCATTGTATAATTAATTTTAATCTGATTCAGCTTCCAGACTAGCTCTGCAGCAGAGGTTAACTTAGCACGGGCTCAACGAGAACTTTAGCCCACTATCACCAGCGACAGTACAGTGTTGCACAGAAGAAATGAGAAATTTTAAACAAGCTTTATTTTAAGTCATCAAATTTCAGTGCTTCATGTTAATAATCGTAATAATAATGATAATAATCTACTGCAATGGAAAGGCTTTCACCTCTGCCTCTGCTTAATGCATAAATGTATTTGAACATAACCTTAAATTTTCATACAGTTAGCATTCAAGTGGAATTATAGTTGGCATTACTTTGGAATTACAAGTTCGTCAGGACTAGGTTTATATACAGATCATTTTAAGAAATACTTAGAAGTCTTTACAAAATGCCTACGATACCATTTGAGAAAAAAAATACTTCCTTAAGCTTCGGCCAAATTTAAATCATAAGTAAAAAAAAATGATGAAAAAATTTAATATCTTATATTAAAGTTTATGATTTTGATGGTTGACGCAATATGATTGTGGTTCTGTTTTCTCCCAAATAAGTTTTAGCTTCTTCTATCACTAGTCTCCCAGACTCTTTGACCAGACATAATCACATGCATTATGAATTAGATGTAAGCAGTAGATAAAGCGGTTTATACTGAAGAGTATGGAAACTCATAAGAGATGAGGTACTTGTTAATTATTCAGAACACCCTCAAGTTCTTGATCTGAATTTAAGATCGGAGAAAACTGGTTTCATAGCTTCAAGGACAAATAACGGGTGACAGAATGATTGGAATTATATAATTGGGGCTATATATTTGCACATTGGCAGTGGGGGTAAAGTATACCGGGTCTGCATGCAAAATCTGTTAGCTACAATTATTCTGCATATTATGAAGTAAGAATTGTTTTCTAACTTCACGCTGTCCAAATACTCTACCCCCACCCAAAGCTCGTCCCTGAAAAAAACAATACATTAGTGTGACGCAATTCACGACCCAATTACTATGACGCAAAATCATGAAATGTATTTTAAACATCTGAATGAAAATATCCGCTATATTCTTCTTGTGTTTCCTGTTCACTTTTTGTTTAAATTAGGCCGAAAATAAAAGAACTGATTTCGTCAAAAGGATACAATAGGCATATTTTTGTACATGTTTGTTAACAAGTCTAGATTCAGTAGACTAATACTGTCATAGCCCTTCAAAAATTCATTCGAAAAAAATGGGAAATGGAGTAATCTGTTTATTTTCGTAAAACATCAGCTTGAGATACATTCTAAAATCACATTTTGATTCCCAATAACACAATTTCCTCAAGCCAGCAGTACCAACCGGGAGAAGTGGGTTAAGGGTTATCCTCACACCTGGATTTTGAAACATACCTTTTTGGTATTTTCATTTGAAAATACGTTTTTGGGGTATTTTCAGTGGAAAAAATGAAAAAAAAACCATCAGAACTGTCTCCTACAGTTTCAGAATTGGTGTCACTAATTCAAAATTCCTTTTTTGTTTCATTTTTTTTATTCGATTTAGGTCTAGTAAAACTTTAGAGAACTTGATAGTCCCTCTATTTGACCCCTTAGAATGTTCCCAAATTGAGTGGGAAGAGGTCGCAATAAAGGGTTTCTCAGGAGGGTGTAAAGAAGGAAGCCCCAAATAGATTAAGATGAAGAAGAGGCGTCCGCAACTGTGTTAGTCCCAAGCAGCTTGGTGCTGCAGTGAGTTGTTAGTAGTAGTAGTAGTAGTAGATTTTTTTTTATACTGAAATAGCATTGCCCTTGTCATCCTCTTTGTCCTTTCCCAGTACCAAGAAAATGACACATTCGAACACAGAGGCTTGAGATTTAGCTGAGACCAAATTTTTCTTTGAATTGTTGGTGAACCTCAAAGAAAGTGACATATTCAGACACAGAGGCTTGAGATTTACCAGAGACAAAATATTTCTTTAAATTCTTAGTGAAAATCGAAGGGTTTTTACGGTATATCCCACTCCTTGCGAAAATTGTCGAAACCAAAATAAATTTTGACCCCGTTCCTCTTTTCGTTTTCTACCGTGTAAAAACGCTGATAAGCCTTTCTACAATAAAATTTGTGCAGAAAAATAAACAAAACAAACCAAATCCCTTGAACCATGGCACTCGACTTGGCCTAGTAGTGAACACCGCACAGATCTATTATTCAATAGCCTTTTTACTACTGATCAAACCATCGCCCGAACAAAACACCATTAATCCCGCATTCATGTTGACGCCAAATTATCAAAGCACTTTCGATTTGTCATAAGGAACAAGGTATCCTTTTCTGGGTACAAAAACACCGACAATTGTCACAGTGTTCTCTACTGGACAAAAATCAAGTATCAACTTAAGAAACATAACCACTCAGCTTGAGTTGCTTTTAAAAGACATTGGAAACGCAAGTGTGGTTTCTGGTGCTTCAAAACCGCTTCGGCACGTCTGCCCATGTTGGTTATTTTGTTTCAAAATTCTTGTTGGGTTCTGTCGCTACATCCAAGATCACTGTTTCTATAGCAAAAATTTCCAAGCTCCACAAGAAAAAAGTAGAATTTCCGAATTTAAAGAAAAAACCAAAATATTAAAGCAGGTCCAAAAAATGTTGAGGAAAAAATTCAACATAAACAAGTTTGTCACAAAAAAGTAGTATAAACGGAAGCACTAATACGATATGACCTGAATTACACTCCGTTATATTGATAGTAAACCCGGGAACCGAACTGAACCCGACCGAGAACAGAATTCACATTGAGTTTGAGTATTAACATGGAATAAAATTACACAGATGGTGATTGACCTCTAATTAAACCTGGAAGCTAAGGATTTCTGAGCTGGTTGGATACAAACTAGGGCTAATATTGAATCATAAAAATCCAAATGTGCAACCCGTCAAACCCACACAAATATAGATTTCTACCAGAAGCTGTTTAAATATGACTGAGAATGTTGGTTACAGAAATAAGACTGACCTTCCATTGTTTAAGTCCAAAACTACCGTGTGACTAATCTGACCACTATTATTCCCACCACGTCAATTTATATTAGTTAGTCGTGGTAAGAAAGCTTAATAACCACTTAATATTATTCCTATAAACATGTTCAGAAACCAAACACAAACAGACATAATATTTTTTTTTGAATATAACGTTTTAATGAAAACAAAAAGCAAAGTTAAAACTTAGACTGGTAAACATTACATTGTAGGTGTATTTCAACCCAAATCGCAAAGAAATTACATCAAACAGTGAAGCTAACCTTACAAAAAATGACTATACTCAGAAACTAAACACAAACAGGAATTACATAATTTTTTAAAACATAAGATTCTCATGAAAGCAAAGAGCAAAGTTAAAACTTAGACAGGTAACTATTACACTATAGGTGTAATTCAACCCAAATCGCAAAGAATTTAAATTAAACAGTGAAGCTAGCCAAAAAAAAACAGATAATTACCACACGTAGAGAAGCCACTAGCTACCCTCAATGCTGCACAAGTCTAAAACGTATTTTACACTTTTAAAACAGTGGCGTTAATTAAATAAAATTAGGGGGACAAAATACATTATTTTAATCTGGGGGGGGGTATAATTCTCTTTTTTTTAATAAGCAAAAAAGGCATTTTTTTTTAGTGGAAACACCAAAACAGGGTATTTTCAAAATCAAGGGGGAAAAAATCTAATGGCAAGAACAATTCACCTCTCAATTGACGCATTTGCTTTAAATAAAAAGATTCAGAAGAGTCTTTTTTGTTATAGAATTAAGAAATTAAATGCTATTCAAACTTTCAATAGTTCTTTTTCGATTTGAAACAATCAATTTAGCTTTATTTGCGTAATAGACAACTAATTTATTTGTATATTTAATTTTTTACTTTATTTTATAGACAAACAATTTACTCTATTTGCGTAATAGACAATGATGTTCATCATTTTTTTTTTTCCTTTTTTTGTATCAATTCCTTTCAAATGCGTAGAAAATTAATCAGTTAAGCTTAACTTTCAACTTAGTTTATCTACTTAATTTTCTGTAAAGCTCTGAGCCGATCTAGCCTTTGGGGGAGAGGTTTTAGTGTTGCAACCTCACGCATTAACCTAGTTGTTATTTTGCCAAATTGGCATTCTTGTTCAAAACCAGACACAACCAATACACACCTAGCCCAACTTTAGGCATTCTAACAAGAGTGTATTTTCATTTACAGTCTATGAATTAAGGTAAGAATAAGGTTATCCTCTTTTTCAGGCAATAGAATCTGAGAAATTCCACGGGGAAGATATGTCGACTACTGGTGGTGCTCAACGTTATAGAGCAAAGTCTCAGCTGTTAATCATTTTGTTGTTGTTGTATTTTAGGGGAAGGGCAGATGATTTGTGTGGATTTTTTTTACTTTAATTTGAGTATCTGACGCAGAGTAAGTTAAGCTACTCTAGTCTTTTTTCCCCTTGTTTTGTCCTAGTATCAATAGAATTTTTTTTTGTGTTATGCATTTCTCCTTTTAAATATATTGTTTTTTAGCTAAAGAGGAAGTTCCAAATATAAGTTTTTAAGAAACTCCAAATATAAGTTCTTTATTTAATTTTCAGCACAGTAAAAACGATAATTTTTTGCCATTAAAACACTGTTCACGCAGTAAATTGGTCACACACATACCCTTGGAGTTTCTAATTTCATTTTTAGAAGTATCAAGGAGGATATTTCATTATGACTTTCAGTAATTGTGAATTTTACTTACAAAAGGGCTAGAAGATCCCTGATCTTCATGCACCCTAGACAAGCTTGGCTGACCCAAACCCCGTGTTGAAATATTAAGCTGAGTTAAAGTATCTCCCTCTCCAGACCAGTCCATTGAAAATTTATCGACCCAATCTGGTTCACTCGGAGCTGAAACAAGTGTTTCCAAAAATGATTCTATGTCAGTCTTCTCTTGCGATATTTCATCGGGAACCGGAATAATAATCTGAAGTTTTTTAACAGTTATGATTTTAAGCTGAAAAGCATATTTTCATTGTCCTTAATAACCTCTATTTTCATATCATTTTAAAACACATGCATAATATTTTTTTTAATAGCACACACAAACACAATCATACACACACACATGCGAAAGAGAGTAGATAAATTCAATTTTTTCTTACAATGCTAAAGCCGGTCAATTTCTGAGGGCTTGGAATGCTCTCTATAATATTCAAAAGAGCGTCCATTACACCAGGAGAGAGCAGGTCATCCCTCCAAAATGGTTTCATCAATCCTTGCTCTGCATTAGCCTAGAAAAAAAAACGAAGTTTAATAGTCATTTACATCCAAGTTTCTCAAATTTCAGTTACAATTTTAAAGTTCAGTAAAAAAAAAAGTTGAAAAAATTTCTGAGTTCAAAATGATTTAGTAAAAAAAAATGTCACTACAAACATTATTTTTCTTAAAGAAAATCACGATTAACAATCCTATATCATTTTCATTTCACATTTGGAAAATATCACAAGTGCTTTTCTTTTGTTATAAGTATATATAATGTCATTTTAAGACGTAGAAATAAGTTCCAATAAAACTAAGTAAAGAAATATCACTACAAACGTTATTTTTCTAAAAGAAAATATCACGACTAACATACGCATGTCATTTTCATTTAGTATTTCGAAAATATCAACAGTGAATTTCTTATGATATAAGTATATAATGTCATTTCAAGAAATAAGAAAAAAACAGTTGAAAAAATTTCCAAGTTCAGGAAAAAATCTGACCCCCTCCCCTTAAAAAGTTGTCCTCTTCCCTCCCCCTGGAGAGGGGTATGGGGCCCTGCCTTGTTCATTGTGATACTGCATGTATCAATTCTTTTTCACAGCCAGAGAAAAAAGTCTGTATTATGAAGGGACCCATCGTATTCATAGTGCTTATTCTAACACTGCTACTCATGTGAAGGTTCAAGCTCAAAAATTATCCATAGATTGAATTCAAAGGTTCAAGAATGACTAGTAGGGAGGGGACTTTTTTAAACAAATGATGATATATATTTCACTGAATATGAAAATCAACGGTAAATTACACATCAAAATAACAAATACTTCGATATATTCTCCCGCTTAAGGCTCTACGGTTAGGAGAAAAGAGGGAAGATAATAAAAACTAAAAAAATAAACAAATACATTCATTGTACATCTTTTAAATAGCAAATTCACATCGCCAAACCAACTAAAAAACAAAACAAAAAAATCCAAGCTAGGTAAGGGAGTAATAGATGAATCCACCTACACAAGTGAATAAAGTACACAAATAAAAAAGTACACAAATAACAATTATACACAACATAAGTACACAATAAAGTAACACAATAACATAAGTAACAACATTACAACAGTAAAACAACATAAGTAACACAATAACAAAATACACAAATAAAGTACAGAACCAATCTGGAGGCATCAACTCATCGGAAAACTCATCGGGAAAAAATTATTATTTGCAAGGAAATCTCTAATGTACTTTTTGAAGATACCAAAGGAGTAGCAGCCCCGTGCAGACTCCAGGAGAGAGTGTTCTAAATCAAACAGTTCGTGGTAACGAACTATATAGTAAGGAGCGAGCCGGCTCAATAGTAAACAAAACTCTAAAAAACGGAATTTTGATGCTAAAAGATACATCAAGAGAATCGGATTTTCATGCTGATTTTAAATATATAAGTTTTATCAAATTTAGTCTTTGTCATCAAAAGTTAAGAGCCTGAGAAAATTTGCCTTATTTTGGAAAATAGGGGAAAACACCCCCTAAAAGTCATAGAATCTTAACGAAAGTCGCACCATCGCATTCAGCGTCAGAGAACCCTATAGAAAAAATCTCAAGCTCCTATCTATAAAAATGTGGAATTTCGTATTTTTTTTTGCCAGAAGACAGATCACGGGTGCGTGTTTATTTGTTTTTTTGTTGTTTTTTTCCCTGGGGTCATCGTATCGACCAAGTGGTCCTAGAATGTTGCAAGAGGGCTCATTATGACGGAAATGAAAAGTTCTAGTTCCCTTTTTTAAGTGACCAAAAAAATTGGAGGGCACCTAGGCCCCCTCCCACGCTATTTTTCCCAAAGTCAACGGATCAAAATTTTGGGATTGCTATTTTGTTCCGCATAGTCGATAACCATAATGACTATGTCCTTGGGGATGACTTACTCCCCCCACAGTTCCTGGGGGAGGGGCTGCAAGTTACAAACTTTGACCAGTGTTTACATACAGTAATGGTTATTGGGAAGTGTACAGACGTTTTCAGTGGGATTTTTTTGGTTTGGGGGTGGGGTTGAGGGGAGGGGGCTATGTGGGAGGATCTTTCCTTGGAGGAATATGTCATGGGGGAAGAGAAATTCAATGAAAAGGGTGCGGGATTTTCTAGCATTACTATAAAAAAAACAATGAAAAAATAAACATGAAAAAGTTTTTCAATTGAAAGTAAGGAGTAGCATTAAAACTTAAAACGAACAGAGATTATTACGCATATGAGGGGTTCTAAAAATACTTTAGCATAAAGAGTGAGGTATTTAGGAGGAGATAAATACCTCGCTCTTTATGCTAAAGTATTTTTAGTAATTTCAACTATTTATTCTACGGCCTTTCTGATTCAGGGGTCATTCTTAAAGAATTGGGACATAACTTAAGATTTAGCGTAAAGAGCGAGGTATTAACGAGGGGACAAAACCCCCCTCATATACATAATAATAATATAAGAATATAAAGTTTGTTACGTAACTTAATTCTTAAGTTACGTATATATTTTACTAATAGAAACGTCGTTAAAAATTATAAAGTTCTAGTTACCTTTTTAAGTAACCGAAAAATTGAAGGGCAACTAGGCCTCCTTCCCCACCCCTTATTTCTTAAAATCGTCTGATGAAAACTAAGAGAAAGCCATTTACCCAAAAAAGAATTAGTATGCAAATTTCATTTTAATAATTTATGGGCGGAGAGCCAAAATCAAACATGCATTAATTCAAAAACGTTCAGAAATTAAATTTAAAAAAATAGTTTTTTTAACTGAAAGTAAGGAGCGACATTAAAACTTAGAATGAACGGAAATTACTCCGTATATGACATGGGTTGTCCCCTCCGCAATCCCTCACTCTTTACGCTAAAGTTTGACTCTATGCCACAGTTCTACTTTTTAAAACAATTAAAAACTTTAGCGTAAAGAGCGAGGGATTTCGGAGGGGACAACCCATTTCATAAACGGAGTAATTTCTGTTCATTTTAAGTTTTAATGTCGCTCCTTACTTTCAGTTAAAAAAACTAGTTTTTTTAGTTAATCATATTACAAGCTATCAGTGTTACAGTCAGACCGTATGGACGGATTGTAAGGTATTTGTAAATTATTGGAAGTGCAGAAAAAAAAACCACGTCGATTGCTCGGAAATAAAAATATATTATTATATAGGACAGCAGGAAGCTGGTCATGTAACCTCAAAAGATTAAAAGAAGCACAAAACATAAGATAAATAGATCTCAAGTCAAGCAAGGGTTTAAGTAGGAAACGGTTTGTATCCTGTATAATAGGCCTTGCTTTATCATATAGTTTTGAAAGTAGCTTCAGTGATGAGTGAAAAGTTGACATCCAAATAATAGAACAGTATGAAACATAAGGCTAAACTAGGGTGTAAAATAGGAGTCTAAGAACTGGCTCTGGAAAACTGTTTTTCAATAGGATCCCAAGGCTTCTGGGAACTTTCATTTTAATGAGGTCATTATTAGGCTTAAAGGAGGGAATTTCATCAAGCAAGATGCCTAGGGATCGGATGCAACTTCCATAGGCCTATTAAGGGAACCCCTCGATACGTGTATTTCATTTAAACCCAGGACAAGCCCTTGAAGCTCTTGAGAAAATAAGAAAACATGACTTTCAAGCATTTAAGGTAAGGTAATTAACATTAAACCACTGATTAACTCTTTCATAAAAGGCAGTCCTGTTTGAACGGAGATCGGACTGTGTTCGATCGGCTGTGCCAAGAGTACTGCTATCCGCAAAAGCTATAAGTGTATTAGAGAAGGACAAACTCTTGTCAAAATTAGGGATAGTATCAAACAGTTCGTGGTAACGAACTGTAGTAAGGAGCGACCCGGCTCAATAGTAACCAAAACTCTAAAAAATTGAATTTTGATATCAATAGCTACATCAAAAGAATCGCATTTTAATGCTGATTTTAAATATGTAAGTTTCATCTAGTTTAGTCTTACCCATCAAAAGTAACGAGCCTGAGAAAATTTGCCTTGTTTACGAAAATACGGAGAAACACCCCCTAAAAGTCGTAGGATCTTAACGAAAATGACACCATCAGATTCAGCGTATCAGAGAACCCTACTATAGAAATTTCAAGCTCCTATCTACACAAATGTGGAATTTTGTATTTTTTGTCAGAAGACAAATCACGGGTGCGTGTTTATTTGTTTGTTTTTTTTTTGTTTTTTTTTTCCTTTTCCCCAGGTGTCATCGTATCGACCAAGTGGTCCTAGAATGTCGCAAGAGGGCTCATTCTAACGGAAATGAAAAGTTCTAGTGCCCTTTTTAAGTGACCAAAACAATTGGAGGGCATCTAGGCCCCCTCCCACGCTCATTTTTTTCCCAAAGTCAACGGATCAAAATTTTGAGATAGCCATTTTGTTCAGCATAGTCGAAAACCATAATAACTATGTCTTTGGGGATGACTTACTCCGCCACAATCCCTGGGGGAGGGGCTGCAAGTTACAAACTTTGACCAGTGTTTACATATAGTAATGGTTATTGGGAAGTGTACAGACGTTTTCAGGGGGATTTTATTTTGTTTGGGGGTGGGGCTGAGGAGAGGGGGCTATGTTGGAGGATCTTTCCTTGGAGGAATCTGTCATGGGGGAAGAAAAATTCAATGAAAAGGCCGCAGGGTTCTCTAGCATTACTATAAGAAAACAATGAAAAATAAACATGAAAACGTTTTTTCAAATGAAAGGAAGAAGTAGCATTGAAACTTAAAACGAACAGAGATGGAGGAGATAAATACCTTGCTCTTTATGCTAAAGTATTTTTAGTAACTTCAACTATTTATTCTACGGCCTTTCTGATTCAGGGGTCATTCTTAAAGAATTGGGACAAAACTTACGATTTAGTGTAAAGAGCGAGGTATTAACGAGGGTACAAACCCCCTCGTATACATAATAAAAATATAAGGTTATGAAAGTTTGTTACGTAAGTTAATTCTTAAGTTACGTGTATTTTTTACTAATAAAAACGTTCATTAAAAATTAAAAGTTCTAGTTGCCTTTTTAAGTAACCGAAAAATTGGAGGGCAACTAGGCCTCCTTCTCCGCCCCTTATTTCTCAAAATCGTCTGATGAAAACTAAGAGAAAGCCATTTAGCCAAAAAAAGAATTAATATACAAGTTTCATTTTAATAATTTATGTGCGGAGAGCCAAAACCAAACATGCATTAATTCAAAAACGTTCAGAAATTAAATAAAAAAAAACTAATTTTTTTAGCTGAAAGTAAGGAGCGACATTAAAACTTAAAACGAACAGAAATTACTCCGTATATGAAATGAGTTGTCCCCTCCGCAATCCCTCGCTCTTTACGCTAAAGCTTTAAATTGTTTCAAAAAGTAGAATTGTGGCAGAGTCAAACTTTAGCATAAAGAGCGAGGGTTTGCGGAGGGGACAACTCATTTCATATACGGAGTAATTTCTGTTCGTTTTAAGTTTTAATGTCGCTCCTTACTTTCAGCTAAAAAAATTAGTTTTTTTTTATTTAATCAGGTTAAAAAGACGACAGCCAGTGGTGGGTTTTAGATTTTTTTTTTTTTTTTATTCACATTTATAAGGCTATTAACATAAACAAAAAGAATATCGGCTCAGTCGCAGATCCCTTTGGAACACCAAACTCTATTTCAGACTGGATGGAAAAGAGAGAATCAGCCAAGATAACTCGACCAACTAAATATGATAGAAAAGAAAACTAAGTACTCACTCGGATTCCAATATTGGATAGTTTCTAAAGAAGAATCCTGTGCGTTATTGATTCAAATGTTTTTCGTAAATCGAGAAAAAGAGCAGCAGGTATTAGACCAGAGTCAAAAGATGTATGTTTATAATTACAAAGATTCACAAATGCATTCTCAGTTGAATACTTTGTCCTAAAACAAAGCTAAAAATTGTTAGGGTTCTACCCTCGTTTCTTTTCTTTTTATGATGAATGACCTGTTTTCGTTTCCGTAATTACATTTGTTTTGATTTGCCTGTAGCATAATTTTCTATGATAATGTATAGCCTCGTCGGTAAGCTATAATGGTTTTTCAATAGGTAAGCTTTCAGGCTAAATTCTAATTTTGTCTTCCTGATCTGGGCCATTGAAAGATAATATTATTCAAAAGAGGACAGGGATTTTAACTTTTATTTAGCGGATTGTGAAGGGCCAATCTAATGCCCACCCCCTACAGACAGTTCTTTTGTACAGAAGTGGTGTAGTAATATTGGCGTGGAATACCTCTATTGGCAGCAGTTATTAGAGTTGAACCAACACTTTCACCAAATATTGTAATGGAGAGGCTCGCGGCCACCATTATTGTACCGCAAATATAGAGTATTGTAATACCCTATTACGTGGTCGAACGGTCAAATGGGCCAAACTCTAGGCCATGGGTGCCCCGACCAGGGTTACAACTAATATCTCTAGCTATCACTTTCGAGGGTAAACGAGCACCCCCGTCGATAAACTAAATGACAGCATTTCTCGCAGACTCTTACCCTTCCCTGCATTGGCTCCTGCAAAAATGTTCTACCCGGTTGTAGAAAATAACTCAAACGTATTCTTCCAAAGTTCACAAAACACACATATATCATTCTGAAAAATAGACTCCCTAAGTGGAGATTCATTGCAAAAACTTCACTTCTCTGCATCCCTCAACTGCTGTCAAACATGTGGTGCCAGCGAGGCTTTCTAGTCCAATAAGTGGTGTATCACCATTTCTGCGCCAATATCTGGTGGCAGCCGTGGTTACCACTCCGGTATTTGACGGCAGCCAGTTAAGGAAAGTTATCAGATGATAGCTAAAAGAATCCGCATTTTCCGAGAAGATGATTGAATTTAGCCCATACTGTAGCCTATTGTGATTACATATAAAAAATGGGGGGAAAAGATGGAATCAATTGAAAAGATTACAAAGATCTGAATGGGCATTACCTAGTTAGGATAAAATGAAATTTTGCGATTATATGACGCAACTAATTAGCTTGGAAAAAGATTCAGCAAATTGAGTCAAAACAAGCTCTACGGAGAGAGGAATTTTGACATCGGAATAACGATTTTCATTTAGATTAAGGAAGTTTTGATGTTAACTGAATTTTGCAATAACGTTGGTCAGAGACAATACAGATGCGGAAGGAAGACATATGGACTGTAGGATACCGGCTTATTTGTAGAGTAGAAGATAGGACACTGGCTAACGCTCAAACATATTGAACAATAACAAATTTCTGCATAAAATCGAAGCTACCTCTCAGAATGATGACAATAAAGAAATTTTGGAGAAATTAGCTAAACAATTTAGCACGGCATCTCAGACAGAATGGAGCTTTTGAAAAGGCCTATGACGCCATTGCGGGAAAAATACGAAGTTATAAGGAGGTTTTTGAAAGAGTTGAAGGACATCGGACAATAATTCGTCAAGATTTGCGTTTACTAAAGAAAAATATACCAAAAATTTGTCTGTAAGCCTGAAGAGCGACTTTAGAAAATAGAAACTGAATTATATTTGACTTACAAATTTACTCGGGAGGAAGATATCGCTCCCGAAGAGTATGAGGAGGTACGAAAAAAAGGATACAAAGTTACGAAGAGGTAAACAAAAATGTTGATAAAGTACAAAAGGAAATTATTGGAAGATATCTTTCACTAAATGAAAAAACTAAATAAAACTTTATTACTAAAAAAAAGGACGCAAAAAGTAATACAAATCTACTTTACATAGAATAGTAGAAGAGAAAACAGAGGAGGAAAGACAAGAACGTACAGAAGTGGAATGAAAAGCCAGAGAGCGAAAAGATTAGGAAGATAGAAAAGAAAGAGAAAACGATAGAAAAGAAAATAAGAAAGAAAGAGAACAAGACGAAGAGATAAAGGAAAGAGAGCACCGTTAACATGTGGAAAAAATACAGGCCGAAATAGATGACATTAAAAGAGATAGAGAAGATTTGTAAACGACTTGAGAAACCCTTAGAAAGGCATATATGGTCCTCTAGGGGAAATCGCCAAGAAGTTAGAAAAGAAAACAAAAAGTCTAAGAAAAAAGCTCGCTGGGCGATTCCAGAGAGTTATGTTTTACCACAAGTAGCTTATGGGCCGTCGGATCACCAGCGAAATCAAACAGTTCGCGGTAACGAACTGTAGTAAGGAGCGACCCGGCTCAATAGTAACCAAAACTTTAAAAAATGGAATTTTGATACCAATAGCTACATCAAAAGAATCGCATTTTAATGCTGATTTTAAATATATAAGTTTCATCAAGTTTAGTCTTACCCATCAAAAGTTACGAGCCTGAGAAAATTTGCGTTATTTTAGAAAATAGGGAGAAACACCCCCTAAAAGTCATAGAATTTTAAATTACACCATCAGATTCAGCGCATAAGAGAACCCTACTGTAGAAGTTTCCAGCTCCTATCCACAAAAATGTGGAATTTTGTATTTTTTGCCAGAAGGCAGATCACAGATGCGTGTTTATTTGTTTATTTTTTCCCCCAGGGGTGATCGTATCGACCCAGTTGTCCTAGAATGTTGCGAGACGGCTCATTCTAACGGAAATATCTGGTGCCCTTTTTAAGAGACTAAAAAATTGGAGGGCACCTAGGCCCACTCCCACGCTAATTATTTTCCCAAAGTCAATGGATCTAAATTCTGAGATAGCCATTTTATTCAGCGTAGTCGAAAAACCTTATAACTATGTCTTTGAGGACGACTTACTCCCCCACAGTCCCCGTGGGAGGGGCTACAAGTTACAAACTTTGACCAGTGCTTACATATAGTAATGGTTATTGGGAAGTGTACAGGCGTTTTCAGGAGGATTTTTTGGTTGGGGGGGGGGTGTTGAGAAGAGGGGGATATGCTGGGGGAACTTTCCACTGAGGAATTTGTCATGGGGGAAGAAAATTTCCATGAAGGGAGCGTAGGATTTACTAGCATTATTTAAAAAAAAACAATGAAAAAATAAACATGAAAAAGTTTTTTCAGCCGGAATTAAGGAGCAGCATTATAAGATGAGGGGCTCACCTCCTCCTAATACCTCGCTCTTTACGCAAAGTATTTTTTAGTAATGTCAACTATTTATTCTACGGCCTTTGTGGTTCAGGGGTCATTCTTAATGAATTGGGACAAAATTTAAGATTTAGTGTAAAGAGAGAAGTACTGACGAGGGGGCAAACCCTCTCATATATGTAATAAAAACATGAGAATAAAAAGTTCTTTACGCAAGCTAATTTATAAGTTACGTATATGTTTTACTAATAAAAAGATTCGTAAAAATTATATGTTCTAGTTGCCTTTTTAATTAACCGAAAAATTGGAGGGCAACTAGGCTTCATCCCCCGCTTTTTTTCTCAAAATCATTCGATCAATATCATGAGAAAGCCATTTAGCCAAAAAAAATAAATATGCAAATTTTGTTTTAATTATTCGTCTGCAGAGAGCCAAAATCAAAACATGCATTGATTCAAAAACGTTCAGAAATTAAACAAAAAAAAAACAAGTTTTTTCAACTGAAAGTAAGGAGCGACATTAAAACTTAAAACAAACAGAAATTACTTCGTTTGTAAAAAGGGGCTGCTTCCTCATCAATGCCCCGCTCTTTACGCTAAAGTTTTTACTGTTTTAAAAAGAAGAGCTGAGAGAAAGAGTCAAACTTTAGCGCAAAGAGCGGGGCGTTGAAGAGGAAGCAGTCCCTTTTATAAATGAAGTAATTTCTTTTCGTTTTAAGTTTTAATGTCGCTCCTTACTTTCAGTTGAAAAAACTTTTTTTTTGTTTAATGTCTCTAAGGATCGATTACGAAACATATAACTTATCAGACATTAAATGCCAAGACGGAAAAACATACTATTTCATTGACTATGAGGAGAGGTGAACCTGCCATAGAAAAAATGGCAGGCTAAGCTTTCTTGTCTGAAAAACGAATTACACGATATTCAAGCTCGGAATACTAATAATACTGTGAAAGGTGATTCCAAGGAGCCTTTTTCTAAAAATTGTCATAATAGAGTTGAGAAAGTAACCACTAAAAGAACAGATTAGGCTATACCCCGTAGTAAAGGAAATTGTGAAGGGTTTGTGAAATCACATAAAACAGAAAGAGAATTAAACTGAAAATTGACCAAAATAGTAATTGACTGAACGAGTGAACAAACTTTTTTGCGATCGGACCTAATTAAAAAGACAGAAATAAACCGTAGGGATACGATTACAACATTGTGTTATCATGAAGATAAGCACGTTCAAGTAGAAGGGGACTTTAGGGATTTTGGGAGTCTCCTATCCTCAAAAGCGACTTATTTAACGGTGGGAGATGCAGAAGTAGCTAGGCCACATGATATTGAAAATAAGACGCGCGAAATTGATTTTTCGGGAAAATTTTCGAACAATAGTAAACTTCAAAACACATGTAACGAATACGAGACACCAACAAGCATATGCCAAAATGAAGAACTAATTGTACCCGAGAAAACGAGAATAGATTCATTGTACCTGCTTTTCCTCGTAAAGTTCGAAAATTTTTATACAATATGAAAAAATATGAAAAACCAAATGTCGCAAATCAATTCCCATTCAATGACGATTTATTTAATATTACGACAAAAGAAAAGAAAACTAAAAGACAGAAAAGTAAATATTAAACGTATTTACAATAAAGAAAGGCAGTCAAAGATGATGGACACTGTAGTCTAATTTAGGTTTAATTATGATTTATTTGGTGCGATTGACAAAGTTGAGAAAAGTGAAAAAGAAAAAGGAAACGCAAAAAAAAAATTCAGCCAAGCACTGGCGAAAAATAAAAAATTGGGAAAATTACAAAACTTCATTAAAACTAAAAAGCTTAGGAGGTGGGAAAACGTCCAAAACCCATTAAAAAAACTACAGATACTCATGAAAGGAAATTTAATGGACTGTAATGGGTTACGGAAAAGTTGGGAGATATTGAATGTCTGATTGTATTTGAAAAACTTTGGGAGGAGTCTGAGATGAGTTCTATCAACTCTAAGGGAGATTTAATCTCTTTTTGGGGGAGGAGCCCCTTTGGGGAGCCATGAATGATGGACAGTTTGCTCACCGAACAGCTGATTGACCAGTGTGATTCTGTTACCAAGATTTTGCTTCTCTGATCTAGAGTTCTTGGGGGATACTCTCTCCCAGTCAATTCGTATTTCACCCAATTCTTTGTCCAGTAACCCTATTCATAGTCTTAATTCTTAATTGGGATCGATAATTATTTTTTGCAAACCCTACTCATGGAGAAGCACATACACATTGTATCTTCAGTTGGTATCAATGCTCACTCTTCATTTGATTATTTCAGGGAGGGGACCCAAAATAACTGATTAATGGTTCGCTCAAACTTTCCGAGGTTTTCCCTTTACCCTTATTGTTTTTTAAGGCCTTTCTATTTTCGGCTTGTGATTATCTCAAATTATGCCAAGGGGCAATCCGTGTTTTAATTGAGAATTGGTGTTGTTTCCATCGATGGAGGCTTGCTCAGCCAATTTTTCATGATAACTGGCGTTATCGAATTTGCCAGAACTGGATTTTACGCATCTCTCAAATGTAAATTCGGCAGAGCGAGATAATTTTGTTTAATCATGCTAAGCAGGATAATTTGCTGCTAATCTTGTGGAGTTCAATTTTCAGAACCTTATGCAGATGCCCATACGATCCAGATTGTGGTGGTTCTGCAATAGACAAGTGTAGATGGTGACAGAACCAGAGCCGAGGGGTGGAAGGAAAAGCTGGTGAAGAACGAAGGCAAATATATTTTGTAAAGTTGAAGTTCAGTGTTTAGGTTTGCAAGGGTGGACCAACATGACATGTGAGTGGTGATTTATCTTACGGAGGGATTTGCTGGGGTTCCACCCCTGTTTTTTTCTTTTTCAGATAAATGACCTGTTTTCGTTTCCGTAATTACCTTTGCTTTGATTTGCCTATAGTACAATTTTCAATGATAAATTCAAGTCTTGTTGCTAAGCTACAGTGGTTTTGTAATAGGTAAGCTTTCAACCTAAACTTTATTTTTGTCTTCCTGGTCTGGCCCCTTAAAAGATAATATTATTCAAAATTAGCTGGGGATTTTAAATTTTAATTCGAGGATTGGCCACGGCCAATCTAATTTCCACCCCTACAGAAAGTTCTTTTGTACAGAAATAGTGTTTTGTTTTTAGTCTGCATTGAAACTCTTCTAAGGGAATCTGTTTTTCAGAGTTAATATATGTGTGTATTGTGAACTTTGGAAGAATACATGTGAGTATTTAGATTCTGACCAAAAAGTGAGCTTCATGATTTGAGACAGAAAGTTACAAGTTACATACCAAAGTTTATAAAATCGGGATGGTTCCCCATCCCGATATTATAAACTTCCCGATATTATCCCGATATTATAAAACTTCCCCAGGGCGTTTGTGTGCATTTATAGTTTTTGCAATTTAGTAGTTAATAAAGAGAGTCCAAGAGAGTTCATATTGAAGAGTATTAAATATATTTTTTTGCATGGAATTCTAGTTTACATTGTCATTATCCGAGGAAATGTCAAAGAAAATTATAGATAATTTGTATACCAAACTTGGCATGTAGTTTCAGGTCCTCAACTTGCAACAGTAAACAGAATGCATGTCTTGATCAGGGCGAAGGTGTTAGTTAATTATTTTATACCATGCTTACGAATCTTACATCAGATTAAATCGAGAACATGTTGCGATTTTTTATGATCCATTCAATCGTGAATTTTTTTCCTGATGAAAGGATCTATGTGGGAGCACACTTGAAAAACAGTGTAATAATAAAAAAAATGTTCTTGACCGAATCGCGACGCATGATTCGAATCGCGATGTGAAGTTAGCAGCAGAACTTCAGAATGGTGAAACTCTTAGAAGTGTTGATGACTTTGTATTAGGGCCCGACCGATATATCGGCTGACCCATGTTATCGGGCCGATATGAGGGTCAGTGTCGTTGTCAAATATAAAGAAAAAAAATATCAGTTATCGGCCGAAGTATTTATTTCTTATGCTTAACTTGTCCAAAAGATAACACTAGATTTCTTCAAGTAAATTTTGTTGCCCAGTCCTTGGGGAGCAGAACCACCAGCTAAGTCTGACCATAGCGGAGAGAGCAACACAGGTGAGTTCAATGAAGTCAAAGAATATTTGTTGTCAATACCTGTCAATACTCACACGGTGCAGCAATGTTCTAAGCATATAGTGACTTCACAAAAGTATATCCTCTACCAAGACAACTAAACAAAATACAATAATCCATACATTTCTGTTTAATGAATGTTTAGTTGTATTGGTAAGAGATTCAAACCTCAATCGTTTAAAACTGTGATATCTAGTCAGGGAAGCAGGTAATGAGGAGAAGGGATGTTTTAAAGTTGGGAAGGGAGTTCAAAGGTGTGGCTGCTACGTTTCCACACCTTTGGAAATTAGCCTCAGAAATTTAGCTTGTGTGTCCACATTAGTCAGGGAAGCAGGTAATGAGGAGAAGGGGTGTTTTAAAGTTGGGAATGGAGTTCAAAGGTGTGGCTGCTACGTTTCCACATCTTTGGAAATTAGCCTTAGAAATTTAGCTTGTGTGTCCACATTTGTCAGCAAACTGGGTGATTTTGTCAACACATTCTTTAAATCTGTTCTCCAAACTCTAAACTCTAGCCGCATCCCTGTATCCAGTGTATTTAGCATGGATTCGTTGGTAAGAGACCATATAGTAAGAATGTTAAGTAATATTTTCACACTAATATGTGAATGAATAAAATTCAAAGCCCCGCTATTGAAATTTGGGTTTTTAATAATCAATTTCAATAAATATCTTACGCTTTTTTAATCATATTTTAACATATTTGTCTTAATGTAACTAAACCAGCTTTTTTCATTAAATTTTTTCTTATTTGTCATTTTCATAGTTATCTGCCATTTCGTTTGTGTGCTTAGAAGCTCCTGATCAAAAAAGGTAAGGATACTCAAACAATTTTTGTAAATGACCTAATTTTCGGAATCCACGGTGAATTATTAAGGCTGTTCTTTGGTGCGTAATAGACCAGGGAAAAATGTGTGAACGGGTTTTAAACATTAGGTAGGGTTTTTTCTGGAGGGGAATTTATCGGCAAAGTATATCAATATCGTATCAGTACGCTACCGATATATTACTATCGTACCAGACCTTAAGAATCCATATTTGTCGGGCCCTACTTTGCATATCCGTGTTTTATATCATGTTCCTTCAAAAATAATCTTCTGATGTTGAACGAATTTTGACGCAGTTTCTGTTGTTAAAAACCAGTCTTTAAATAGTCTTACGGTTGACACCGTTTACGACCGTCTACTCATCGTGTCGCACTACAAAGCATATCCACGAGTAAGGCACTTGTGTACGTTAGGTAGGTATTTTAGGTATTAACTGTATGTCGCTATCGTCTGGTACGCTACCAATATATCAGTAACGATATCAGACCAAAAAATCTATATTGGTCGGGCCATACTTTGCATATCCATGTTTCATAGCATGCCCCTTCAACAATAATCTTCTGACATTAAACACAGTTTAACTCAGTTTCAGTTGTTAAAAATTAGTCTTGAAACAGACTTATGAGTGACACGGTTTACGACCGTCTGCTCATTGTTCCATACTATAAAGTATGTACCATACTTGTGTATCTTAGAATCCTCAAGTAAAATAAAAGGATGATGAATATGTACTGGACGAAACACAAGATGCTGAAGAGAAAAAGTTAATTCTTTACAAAAATCTTGCAGATGTGGTACCATTGAGCCTTTTATTCGATTTTTCGTTTCTCAACAACTGAATTATTTCAGGCTCTTAAAAGAATCTCGATCTTTAACATTAAAAAAAATTAATGCCATGCTTTCGTTCATCTTTCATTAATAAATCCAATGAACCCATCAAACCAGATCGAGCAGCTCCAAAAACTACATCAAAGTAATTGTATGATATTAAAAAATATGACGAGGCTATTTCATATTAAGAAGAAAATAATATTTGCTCTTTGTAGGCTTTGTAAGGCTATAGATTCATTAAAAATGATGTATAGATTTATTAAAAATGTTATCTGTTGACAATGAATCAACGTTTAGTACCACTGCTAAGAAGCCTGCTTCTGGTGCTAGTCGAATTTTTAGCTTTGTTCAACAAACCCTTTCAGCTCGGTCCCCCAAATTCAACAGTCTTTTGTAAAATGTACTAGTCCTACCCAAGATTGAAGTTGAAATGTATCTTGTCTTCCTGTATTGTAAGGAATAACTTGAGGTTTTGGAAAATGTGCAGAGAGCTGGTACTAGAAAAGTTTATGGCATGAAAAACTCTGCAGCCCAGAAAGACTAGCTAAACTGAAACTCCAAAAACTGGCGAGCAAGAAAAGAACAGGTAATGCCATTCTAACCTGCAAAATAACGAAACTAAATCTGAGTACCTACTGAGTCACCTTCTCAGTAGGGGCCCACCCCAGGCCACTCAGCGCGTCCCCAGGTGGCGGATAGGGGAAAGCCTTGCAGATATGCAGGGTACCTCCGGTGGTGATGGAGGCGCGGACCAAGTGGGGACCCAGCCCCTGGGGGTCTTAAAAATATAACTGGGATACCCTCACCTGGGGGACATAAATTCAAGCGGAGGAGGAAGAAGGCCCCTCTGATGTAGACTGAGCTGGGCCCACCGGCGTGTGGATATGTCCCGTCAGCTTCAAACCTTCTCCCAACAATGGGTAAAATCGTATGGTATGGCAGATTATCATCGTGGGAGGATCCTCTTCAGGACGACAACTACGAAAGGATGGATGATTCAGTGACGAACAACGGCCTCTGCAAGTTGACGGAGAGGAGTGGCTTACCGCCGTCTCCTAACCAGCCTTGAAACCCTTCCTTTTAACAAATGAATTATGGGCTCTATGAATCAAAGCAGAATTACTACTGCGTCTGGGGAAACCGACGAACCTGGCGATTTGATGATGATGGTGATGATGGCGAATGGAAGTAATATTGAACATACTACGGGGAAGCCGACGAACATGCTACCGCGTACGGGGAAACCGAAGAACATGCTACCGCGTACAGGGAAGCCGACGATCATAATAGGCCTATGACGACCTTCGGACGGGATGAGGATACCCTGCGACTCATCTCAACTAAAACTGTACTCAACATAGGAACACTCAACACCCGGACTTTAGCCAAACCAGGAAAAATGAATCTACTACTGAGAGAACTAAACCGATACAAGTGGGACTTAGTCGGGCTATCTGAGACACACCTCCCCCGAACCGGTGAAAAACAATCTCTGGAACCTCCCTCCTACTCTCGGGACGCACCGATGGCACTCACAGACAGGGTGTTGGATTCATCCTCTCACCAACTACAAAAAGGCGCTGATCTCCTTCACGCCCGTATCAGAAAAGATAGCAACCATTAGACTAAAGGGATCCGTGTCAAACCTTACCATCATCCAGGTAAATGCCCCTGACTCTGCTCGAAGCGATGAAGAATGCGAACAGTTCTACTTTCAACTTCAAAGTGTCACCGACCAAACACCAAAGAAAGATATGCTCATCGTCATGGACGACTTCAACGCTATCACGGGCAATGATCAGGTTGATCGGAGAGATGTAATGGGACCGCACGGCCATGGCCGACTGAACGGAAGAGGTGAAAGGCTAATTAGTTTCTGTAGAGAAAACGACCTGTATATAACTAACACCGCCTTTAAACACAGACACCGCCGTAAGGTCACCTGGAGATCCCCCAACGGATTAAC
Source organism: Artemia franciscana (assembly GCF_032884065.1). Lineage (NCBI taxonomy): Eukaryota > Metazoa > Arthropoda > Branchiopoda > Anostraca > Artemiidae > Artemia > Artemia franciscana. Next base: position 11,423,294 of record NC_088878.1, on the reverse strand, counting down.
TGAAAACATGATAGACTATGTGCTGATATCTAAACGCTGGAAGTCCTCAATAATGGATACTGTATCCCTTCCTGGTGCAGACTTTGATTCGGATCACTCACTCCTGATGTCCAAACTCAAGCTAAGACTGAAACGACTCCCTAAGACCACAAAAATCCCTAGATTCCGGACAGAGCTGCTTCGCGACCCCATGAAAAAAGGCGCCTATACCACCAGCCTATCGTCAAAATTCCGAGCTATCCTAGAGAACTTCACTTCCCTCACTACCGTCGAAGAGATTGATCAACTGGCTGAGCATGCAACTGCTGCAGTTTTGGAGACAGCAAATGATGTCCTCGGGAGGAAAACGAAAGACAAAAAGCCGTGGATTACTGAAGAAATAATCCAACTATGTAACCAAAAGCGTCTCTGCAACAACAAAGCTGACCCATGCAGCCGAGACACCAATAAATATCTCAAAAGGAGAATCGAACGGGAAGTCCGAAAGGCCTTGCGTAACCATGTTACCGAGAAATGCAAGGAATGCGAAACCCAGTTTAGGAACGGAAACAGTCAAAAACTCTTCAAAACAGTTCGTGAACTGTCTAGCAGGAAAGATCCCATCTCCACAGAAATCCTAGACAAACAAAACAATCCCATCAACGACGCAAAAATGAAACTCGAACGATGGAAGGAATATTTTGAAGATAAATCAAATCCGCAGATCATTGCCGATCCCAGCATCCTAAACTCCTTCCCCATTAATGATCGAGAACCTCCACCACCACTCTTAAAATCAGAAACTGAGGTAGCGATAAGATCCCTGAAACGAGGGAAGGCCCCAGGACCGGACGGTATCATTGCTGAACTAATTAACATTGATTCAGAGGACGTCGTCGAATTGTACCACAAAGTTTTGTCAGCCGCATGGTCAACGGGCCACGTCCCACAGGTATGGTGTAAGGCAGCAGTGGTCCCAATCCACAAAAAAAGGCTCAAGAAGGGAGTGTGAGAACTACCGCCCGATCAGCTTGACCAGTCTTCAAACTAGAATACTGACCAAAATTCTCCTACGTAGAATCTAAGCAATTACAGCCTCCGTTCTGGGTGAATACCAAGCTGGCTTCCGACCTGGACGATCGACCATTGACCAAATCTTCACCGTTTGTCAGCTCATGGAACGCTATGTCGAGTTCAACAGAGACCTATATCATCTCTTTATTGACTTTCGGCAAGCCTTCGATTTAATCTAGAGGAAAGGTCTGTGGCACATCCTAAGACATTACTGTATCCCCGACCAAATCGTCACGATTATTGAGAATATATACAGCCAATCCAGAAGCCGGATATTCACCACTGATGGACTCTCTGATGAATTCTCAACATCCTCGGGAGTTTTACAAGGATGTATTCTGTCGCCCCACCTGTTCAACCTGTTTCTTCACGCCATACTGTCACTTATACCAGACGAACATGGAGCCAAAATAGGTGGAGTCCTATTAAACAAGCCCGCCTATGCTGACGACATCGACAAGCTCTCTACAACGGCTGCCGATCTCCAAAGACAAGCAGACTGTCTCAACGAATCCACAAAACCTTTTGGCATGCAAATTAACGCCAAAAAAACGAAAGTTATGGTCACGTCACGCCAAAAAGAAGCAGATACTCCTTCCATAATGATTGACGGCCAGCCAGTTGAAACGGTTGACCAATTCGTCTACCTGGGCAGTCTCCTCACAGCAGACAATTGTCATACCTCCGAAATCAAACGCCGCCTAGCTCTTGCTAGTTCCAGTTTTAAAAGGCTCACAAATATCTGGAAATGCCGAAACCTGTCGAACCAGCTGAAAGTTCAACTCTTCAACAGCCTGATTGTGCAAATTGCTACATATGGGTGTGAGACCTAGATCCTGAAGATCGAAAATGAGCGCAACCTACTTGCATTCGAGATGAGATGTCTCCGTCGCATCGCAAGAATCACCTAAACTAAACATGTGACCAATGAGGAGGTGCAAAGACGGCTGAAGTCCCTCGACACAATCCTAAATAAAATCAAACGACAACAACTGCGATGGCTCGGGCATGTCAAGAGAATGGACCACGACCGTCTACCAAAAGTTTCCCTCGAAGGAACCATAGACGGATCTCGACCATGAGGAAGACCTCGCAAGAGGTGGATTGAAACAGGCTAAAGTATATCCTGGGAAGGAATTCTAGAGTACCCACCTCCACTCCTTCTCCCTCTAGAGAGCCCTGAAATTCGCCTATCTGACAGGTTTGACAAGTTTAACAGGTTTGTCAAAATTGAAATTTTGACAAAACAACATTTTATCTTAAGTTTTAGTTACCACTTGCTTTTTCTCTGCCTTTAGTTCTGAAAATGCAATTCCTGTTATGAGTAGAATTCTGAGCCATATCAATGTTTTTTTTCAAAATTTAGGAAATGTATTGGCATATCTTTGAAACCTTATAAATTTGGATTGAGCGAAGTTGTGAAGCTGAAAACAATTTTGTTGTACTTCATTCAACAGAAGATCTATTTTGCAAGATTTCACTTTTATAACACATATTTTGAAGGCCGGGGCCATCTAGAGGGAGAAGGAGTAGAGGTAGGTACTTCAAAGTACCTTCCAAGGACATACTTTAGCCTGTAGATGCATCCCTGAAAGTTTCATTTTCCTAAAGAATTTTACCAAATGAATTTCTTTCAAATAAAATTGATCTACCCTAAATAGGGTGATAATTGTGTCTTCAAGCAATCATCACATTCAAGCTGCAAACCCATTGTTAACATCACAATGCACATAAGCTGAAATAACAGTATAATTCACTAAGTATCAGTGCAGTATTAGCATTTTAACCATGGTCTAGCTCCTTTAGAATTATGTTTGAGTAACCTGATGTGAGCTACCTCTTCTAATCAGGACAGGGCTTTAAACTAATTTCCCAGGGATGAAAAATATGGTAGCTTTTCCTTTAACTACATATATTTAACTATATTGTGTATCAGACACAAATTTATTTTTAAGCTTTTTGATCTAAAGGATTTTTAAACTTGGTCAACTATCAGAGACAGCACCTTACCCATTCTTGAAATTATACTAAACAAATCTGATAAATTCTAGTAGGATCCAATTTGGTGATATTTTGCTATGTACATTTATTCCATCTTTCATTTAAATTTGATACTCCTTTCACTAACTTCAGTAAATCAACAAAAAATTCTACTTTTGTGCGTATAGAACCCCCCCCCCTCTTTCCCTATTTGACCTAAGGTCAATGAAAAAACTTTAAAAGCCTTAGCCTTTTTGACCTAGGGTCATAGTCTCAGAATCTCAATCAAACAGATGGATAGACAAATAGATATTGCAATGTCTGTGTTATCTATAGTTAACACATTTGATCCCAGAAAAGATTTAACAAATTTTATCATTGTCACATCAAATTTAGCATGCTGATGAACCTGATATTAGCCTTGTAGTGTCCTTTTTCAAATAATCTTTATCAAAAATAAAAAAAAGTCTTTTATTTTTGCTGTTTAAGATGTTTATGATTTTACAGAATGTTATATTTGAGTGTGGGTCTGTGCTAGGATTAACAATGCTTATGACAGCAAAGGTCCTTCCATTTGTGGCACCACAGAGTATTGAATCTCTGACCCTAAACTCCTGAGTCAACTGTCATATTTGACATATGTGAAAAAATGTATGTAATTTTTTTGGCTCCTAAAGGTGTAGTTGAAAATAGTCAGAGCTTTGGGGTGTGAATCCCCTTATTTGTCCTGTTGGAAGGAGGCTAGTACTGTACTTGCAATTTTCATAGTTTCTTGTTAATCTTATAATCTCAATTTTTGCAATTTTCATGTTTCTTTACCACTTTAATGGTATTCTATGAACCTGTTCTTGTTCTTTGTAATATGCTTTTACTGTATTTGGGATATATCCGTAGGCTTCTCTTTGATACTCTACAATAGCATCCTTATTTAGATCAGGTTGCATGTAGCTTTTTCTAAATGTTGTCAAGTCTCTTAAGTCACTTATACCTGATGCTTTCTCTACTGTTTTTAGTTGGTAAAAAAAAAATCCAAAGAAAGTTCCCATTGAAAAGAGCCCAAAAGTGAGATTGAATTTATCAAAGCTTGGAGGTTTGCCCCTTCAGTCTGTTGAAAGAAAACAGATTCATGATTGAAGCTTTGTTCATTTCAATCTTAAGAGTGACCTACATTTGTGACAATTCATTAAATGATTGTAAAGGGATACTTTTATTTATTTATTTGTCTTTTTTGAATTCTAAATGATTTTTTTTTAATTCTTTAAATTGATATACATTCCTTACAAATTAATTAGTTGCACCACAGTTCCATTTGCAAGTTTTGACCTACCTTGTAACCCTTGGTCTCAAAATTGCATATAAATTTATTGAAGCTAGGGAACATAGAACTCCTGTCTGTTGGAAGAAAATGGATGGATGTAAGTTGGTTTAATTACACTAAAGTCCTAGGGCCGTTGGAACTAAAACAAAACAATAAAGATTAACTATAAAATACTTGACATTACATAAGTATAACAGTCACAAAGAAAAACCATTCACAAAATTTTACTTTTGTGCTCAGTTGCCAACCTGAGCAATTGCCTAAATTTTTCAACCTTGCAAAACATTCACCAGCCATCTCTCATGACCCACACTCTTGTCTATACATCAACAATTCATTGAAAAGGAACAACTACCCTACTGACATTTCTTCATTTGTACTTATGTTTAATAAGTTTAAAAGAAAGCTTATATGGTTAAGTCAGAAGCCCAGTAAAGGACCAGGTGGTCCTTTAGCCAGGAAGTGCAATAGGAAGCTAGGGGCCAGCCATCCTGTGCTCTTGCATGCCCTTCCTGCTTACTGTCCCCACATTTCTTTAGGTAACCTTTTAAAGTTGGGCCAATTCTAGCTGAGCTAACAGAGTCACATCACTGATCCCTGTCCCAAACCAAATAAACTGGTAATGCCAGGAATTAAACCTGTGCCCTTTGGACAAAGGATTCTCAAGCTAGAGAGCCAGCCACTTAGGAAGGAACACAAATGTGACCACAGAACAACAATTGTTTGAAAAAAGAAAATGTTAAAAAAAAACTCAAGTCATAGTTGCTGCCCATAAACAATATGCATTTTATTTAGACAAATTAAACTTAAGACAGGTATCAACAAAACTCCATCAGGAATTGTATTTACTTAAGATACAATAAGCAATATGAAAGCTTAATTTTGTGATATTCTAGTCTCAAAATAATACAAAATAAGAAAAAATTATATGTTCTATTTGCTTTCCAAAAGCTCATTTGAGACTGCAATATGCCCATGGTGCACTTATAATTTCTCTAAAATGCTTTAAACAAAAGGAATTATAAAGACAATTGTTCTGATCAGCAAGAAAAATATTAACATAATTCTCTAAACTTGGAACTTTTTATGACAACTTTTTAGCAAAGCAAATGCAAAACAAAAAAATTCAGCTAAAATGTGGTAAAATATAGGACAAATCTAATTGGTCTAAATAATCAAGGCCTATAAACACAACTGCCTTCTAATCTCAATTCTTTGTGTTTCTGATTCTTAGCAGCAGCTTTGTAATGGAAAATCTCAGTTCCATTAGCCTACTAGATATGGTCTAGATGATTCTGGAGACATTTACATTTTATTTTCTCTAGAAATATATATAGTGCATAAGTGGATATGCACTATGTTACAAATCTAATGATCACCCAATTTGCATGACCACTAGATTTCAAAGGCCAGAGAAAATTCGATCCTTGAATCTAGTGATGACCTTTGATCTTGATTGCCATCATAAAAAGGTCATGGGCCTTACTTATTGTTAGGCATAGGCCTACGAAAGACTATAGTAAATGCTAGATATACCCAGTGTCTGCCCAAAGCTATCCAAAATCAAAGTCTTGACAATTGTGCATGCATTATCTGTAAGAGAAAAAATGGCTCCTCCATCAGACAGAGCAAAAGAATGCCCAGTACTCTAATTTGCAGTAGTAGCAAACCCTGTGTTTGTTTATTTGTCCGGTTACTAATCTGATTAATCCAAGCGTTTTTGAGACGCATATGACGGCGGAGGTTAGTCGGATTATCTCCTCGAACGCTCAGGATTACTTGTCCGTGGGCTGGCACTTTAGGCCTTTTTTCGCGTCAACCAAAGAGACTGTTTGAGCTCAACCACTCGGTGTGGTTGAGCTCAACCGCTGTTTTTGCGTGAAACAGTGACAAACCAGGTTGTCATGAAAAGTGATTTTGCGTGAAACAATTGACTGGTTGAACTCTAATTTAACCAGAACTGTCATTGTTTTTAACCGTAGGGTTCTACCATTCATAATTGTTGGTTGACCTTTTCAGGCGTAGATTTCGAAAAGAAGAATTCGTAGGCTATAAATAAGTCTATATAAAATAAGAATTATAAGCTGACAAATAGAATTCTAGCCTCGCAAAAGTAAGGTTTAATTTTTTTTTTTTCGTATTAGGGCTATTTGGATAAATGTTGGGTTATATCCTGCAATTTGATTCACATAGGCCTTAAGACAGGAAGTCAAGAGTTTGAATATGCTTTTGAAAACTTATGTAGATACTTGGAAATCTTTGTTTCATCCTTTTGATGCCCTAGGCTTGACCTTAGCTTGGTAATTTGGCTTCAGAGATAAAACCTTGATGAAGCAAGACCCTAGTGGTTATAAAGCATTGTTAATCCAATTACTATTCTTACTAGATGCTTCAAGATATGTTGCATCTTTGTCAGAACTTTTTACATTTCAGCCTTACCCTATAGGGCCATGGATAAATTTTCAGGTCAAACTCTAGTTTGGCTACTGTTTGCTATCTTAGAAATGGGTTAAGTCAGAGCAAGACCCTAGTGGTTATAAAGCATTGTTAATCCAATTACTATTCTTACTAGATGCTTCAAGATATGTTGCATCTTTGTCAGAACTTTTTACATTTCAGCCTTACCCTATAGGGCCATGGATAAATTTTCAGGTCAAACTCTAGTTTGGCTACTGTTTGCTATCTTAGAAATGGGTTAAGTCAGGAAAATAGAACTTCCAATAATGAATCCAAAGCAAAAAATACGTAAAATTCTAGTTTAGCTAATTTTCATTATCTTGGAAAGGGAATAGGTTACAAGAATGAAACCCAGTAATTAATCCAGGGTCAAAAACACTCTGGGAAGGTGCTGCCAGGCTTCTATGTCAACCCTTTTCTGATTTCTAAGTCTTAGATAATTGCTTACTCAAAAGGTCTATACCTATACTATTGAAATTTTGACAAAACAAGATTTACCTTAATTTTTAATTATCAGTTTCTTTTACTCTGGCTTTAGCTCTTAAAATGCAATTCCTTTTATTTAAGTAGCATTTTAAGCCATATCAATATTTTTTTTTCAAAATTTAGGAAATGTCTTTGCATATCTTTAAAACCTTATAAAGTGGATTGAGGAAAGCTGTGAAACAGTTTCTTTGTACTCCATGTAAGCAGACCTTCCCAGAACATACTTTAGCCTTTAGACCCATCCCTGAAAGTTTTTTTTCATTCTCACCCCCTGGTGCTCTTTTACACATTGTATAAATTGTGAAGAAATGCCTGCCCCCTTGCTAAGAGTCTTAGAAGTATCTTATATCAAAATACACCTGATACAGTTTAATTTTTTAGAGATGACACAGAATAGCATTAAAGCTGAGTATTTGCTTTGCAAGAAATGTGTCCCTTCTGTTGTAAAGCATTTTGGATAGACACTAATCTAACCATGGACGTATTGCTGTTGCAAATGGTTTTGCTTAAAATGGTTTGGAAAACAAATAGCAAATGTAAATTTGCTTTTTTATCATTATTTAAGACTAGAATATCACAAAGCTATGCAATCACATTGCTTGTTGTATCTTAAGTAAATACAATCCCTGATGGAGTTTTGTTGATACCTGTCTTAAAATTAATTTGTCTGAATAAAATATATTGTTTATGGGACAGTAGAGAAAATGGCAACAACCATGAATTGAGTTTTTTTCAATATTTCTTTTTTTAAATAATAGTTCTCTGGTCACATTTGTGTTCCTTGCTAAGTTGTTGGCACTCTGGTTTGGGAATCCTTTGTCCAAGGGGTACAGGTTTAATTCCTGGCATTGCTAGTGTATTTGGTTTTTACCAGCTAAGTATTCACGATGCTAGTTTGCATCTTAAGTAAAGCAATCCCTGCTGGAGCTTTGTTGACACCTGCCTTACAATAACTTGTCTAAGTAAAATACAATGTGTATTGAAGATTAGTGAAAATGGCTGCAAATCCATCTTGTTTTTTTTTTTCAATATTTTTTTTTTTAATAGTTGTTCTACTCTGGTCGTAATAATATTCTTGGCTAAGTGGAAAGCACTCTTAGTAAGAAATCATTTGTCCATGGGGTACAGGTTTGATTCCAAGTATTGTCTGTTTATTTTATTTAAATGGGGGTCAGTGATGTTAGACAGATCTAAACCAGCTCTAAATAGGCAAATGGAGAAATATACAAAAGGTAAGCAGGGAGGGTGTACAAAAGCACAAGATTTCTGGCCCCCAGCCCTTAATTGCAATTCTTGGCCAAAGGGTCACAAAGTGGAAATTAGCACTGCCAGTTTAGACCTTGATGTGTCAGTGCTGCCATATTTACTTACTTGCATATTGGTGTTGAGTTTGCCCACATTTTATCTTCATTACTATCTAAAATCATTTAGACATTCAGCAAACTGTCTCAAACCACAATTAGTATCGAATAGATTTTGGGCCTTACTGACTTTTCCTTTATAGCAAAGGTTTATTGTTGTGTATAATGTAGATATTTTAAAGTAATCAATCATTAAGAAGTCCCTTTTAGTTTTATCAAGTTTTTGAGTAATAAACCTTTTTAATTACCTTAAAATATTTATTCAGGTCCTTTACTATTGGCTGCCCTTTATATTACAATAATGATTGAAATATATTGTGGTAACTAAAAATTTGGATAATCCAACCTATTTTACCATCTTAAGGTTGTTTGCAAAGGTGTATGAAATATTTAAGTACTGACTTAGCTACAGAAAACTTCTAGATATAATAAAATGTAAGCAAGATGGCTCTTACTTTGACCATATCTATGGAAGCACTAATGAGAGAGTGGGTCATTTGATGCATTTGTAGGATTGAGTGAGATGAGAAATGAAGTGTAGGTTTGATGAGAGATGGCTGGTGAATGTGATGAGGGATGAATGTTTTGCAAGATTTTAAAATTTTGGACAATTTCTCATGTTGACAGTAGAGTGCAGAAGTAAAATTTTATAATTTTTCTTCTTTGTTTCTGTTATGTTAGACAATGTTGAATATTCTAAAGTGAAGTTTCTTTTTTGTTTGGAATTGTGATGGCCCTAGGGCTTTAGTGCAATACAAATTACTAATGTTTATTCACTTTCTTTAAACAAACACAAGGTCTATGTCTCCTAGCTTTAACAAAGTCAAGTGTAATTTTAAGACCAGGGATTTCAAAGTAGGTCAAATGAACTTGTGGTAAAAATGAGCAATTTATGAAACATCTAGATTAAAAAAAAAGTCTTTTAGACAACAAAGAAGACAATTGAATAAAGAAAAGTACCTTATATCATAATTGTTGTGCACCCTTAAGATAGAAATGAACAAAGCTTCAATTAAGATTCTGTTTTGTTTAAACAGACAGAAGGGACAAACCTCCAAGCTTTGACAAATACAATCTCACTTTGTGGCTCCTATCTTTTCAAAGGGGACTTTCTTTGGATTTTTTCTATCCAACTAAAACTGAAAAGGACAGCATGATATACAAGTGACCTTCCAATTACCCTACATAGCAAGAGAAAATCATTAAGTTAGGCTATGCTTTATCTCAATCCCCCTCCCAATGTGCAGAAATATGGCTCAAATTTCATATTTTCAATGCATTTAACCTCCTGTCACCTGTTTTTCTAGTTATTGTTTGTCACATTTGTTTAATTTACAGCTACATGGGATGAAGTTAGAGAGACAGATTGACAAAACAAATGGAAAATAGGAAATTTCAGCAATACATTTTTATATTGGGAGGATTGAGGGGTAAAGTAGAGCAAAGTTGAATATAAAATGTGTTACCAGCTATTATTCTAAAAATTATGAAGCATGAATTTTTTTTTTTATTATGTTCCTTTCTCTTCAGGTCCTTCTCTAGGGCTTTACCAAATCAAACATTCTATGCCCAGAAAAATTAGCAACAAGGTATAGTCTATATACAAAGGCTTATGTTATTTAACTATGAATATGGAATTTAAATGGCAATCAGGAACTGGATACAGGCTAAAGCAAGTAAAAAAGAAAGAAAAAACTTCCCTAGTTAGCTCAAGAGACTTTTAATAGATTACTCTTCAGATAATTGCCTATGATACATAATTTAAATATTTACCCCTGTACAGTAGGGCGTTAAAACAATCTATCACAATGTAAGATACAGTATATTTAGATATGATGCTGATTTACAAATTCCAGGATTCTTTGTTGTGGTTTTCATAATTTTGTTGATAAAGTTTTATATATTCATCATTTTTTATTTTATATCATTAACATTAGCCAAACTAAACTTCTCAATAGAACTTGAATGTGGTGGCTATAATGCACAAGTACTGCAAAAATCTTACAACACATTATGTGTTATGGTAACTGTCAGTGAGAAAAAAACTATTTTCCTAGTTTAGCTTAATTTGTTATATTTTTGTGCTTATCAGAAATATTTTGTTAATTTTAGGCAGCTGTCCCCCCTCAAAAAATTCTTAAACATTTGCTGGTTTATACTTAACCAGTATTCTACTGAAAACAAAAATTTAGTATATATTTTGTATTGAAGAAATATAAAGTCCTTTGGATTTTTTTTTATTAGGATTAAGCAGTTTGCTATTTTCTTTTGTTAGGCTAAGCCTGTAATAGTGCTTTATTGTGAACAGTCAAAATTTGTAGGGATTGCAAAGGCTAGCCTGAACAATATGTTATTACAAATTATTAGGTTAAACTTCTGTTTGGTAAAATTCTAGTTTAGATAAATTTGTATTATCTTGAAAAAGGTTTAGGTTAGGAAAATGAAACTTTTAGGGATGGGTCTAGAGATGAAACTATATCATGGGAAAGTATTTTGGAGCATCCAACTCTACTCTTTCTCTCTCTTAAAAATGTTTGCCTTAAATTACCTTAATTCACATTGTCTAATGAAATAAGGATTAAATCCTGTAGAATTGCTGGTTAGTGATAATGACAGTTGGAAATCTCAATATTTGGTCCACACCCTTAAAAACGCTTGGGTTATAAAAGTGAAAACCTTGCAAAATAAATCTTCTACTTAAATGACAAGAAAAAAGCGTTTTTAGTGTCATAACTTTGCTCAATTTCAATTTATGAAGTTTCCAAGATTTGGAAACTTTCAGGATATACATTTCTCTATATTTAAATACGAAACACTGATATGGCTTAAAATTCTACTCAAATAACAAGAATTGCATTTTCAGAGCTAAAACCAGAGAAACAGAAACTGCTTGCTGAAAATTAAGGTTAGATGTTGTTTTACCAAAATTTTAATAGTTACAGACCAGTCCAGTATGCAAAATTCCCAGATTTAAAAACAGAAGAGGGTTATCACATAAGCTTAGCAATAGCTTCTCAGAGTATGTTTTTAGCTATGGATTAATCACTGAAAGTTTCATTCACCTAACATAACCCCAATCAAAGATAGCAAAAAGTAGCTAAACTGGAATTTGAATGGAAATTTAATATATAGCCTGGTAGGCTAGTAGAATTCCAAATCAAAACAAAAAGAAGTCAAACTAGAATTTTATCCTCTGTTTAGGGTAGCTCAACAAAGCTAAAGTCTTATCATTTAGGACTTTTTTATAGATAATTTTGCTTTTACAGTATGAATACAACATTTTCCAATATATTACCTGAACAATTTAACCAAAGATTCCACTAAATCAGAACCTTCCTATCTCTTCAAATATACCAGAGAGTATGCTAGATCATTTTTCAATTCTCTCTGACCTCAAACTAATGTGAAATATGTTAAATCCGGAGGAAATTAAGCCAGTGCTAAATCATTTAATTATAATAGAATGACACTCTTAACACTATACGGATGTTTTATGTTTGAAATTTTTTGCCCAAACCGACAAGTAAAAAGAGTGTTTTCGCGAACCAGTTTTGTTTGAGCTCAACCATATGTAATTTTTTCCGTTTTTGCGTTAAACATACAAGCTGGTTAAACCAAAGCTGTCATTGGTTAAACCAGCTGGTTGACGCGAAAAAAGGCCTTTTATAACCCCCAAATAAAAAGATTATTTGAGGATTGTGACGTCAGTATCGTATATTTTTAAAATGGGACGACCATGTGCATGTGACTCCCTTAGATGGGTTTTGTAGATAAGCTATGTTTATAGTGGAGTAAATATGATTAATATTTCTAAGGAAGCCTATCAAGTCCCTTGGGAAGAGGGTGGGATTCAAGTTCTATTTGCAATTGAACTGTCTATTGAGTTTGAAAGTTCAGTTCAGAAATTTCAGATAGAATATAGGACAAGACTTATAATAAAATTATATGCAGAGAGCATACTAATACAGTTATATTGGAGATTACTTCAGATTTAGGAGTTTGTAAGTAGCATAATCTTGTCTGTGCTTATAAAATATTAAGGTTTTCTAGAGAGCTAGTGTTACGGGGGGTTTTTGGGGAAATAAAACGAGTTTGGTGGGAAGTTTAGCATAAGGGGGATTTTTGCCGTGAGGTGCTTGGGACTTTTCTAAGTCTTGGTGGCTTAATGTGGATATGAGATATGGGAGCTAAATTACCAACCGAATAAAAAGACCTTGTATATAATCCCCAGTAACCTGGGAGATGGAATCATCTCAGTGATGTTCGAGGTCTCCTTAGATAATATATATTCCCTTGGGACCGTATCTGAAGACTAGAGGAACTGTATCTGATGCCCTAGTATATAGACACAAGATGATTAAATACAATAAGGCTTATTTATTTACAACATACAATTTTGGACAAAACAGCTCCAATAATTTATAGCATGAAAGGTTGCACATGAACACTAGAACTTGACTATTATAAAACTCTCCTTTAACTCAACTACCAACTGCCTGCGTTGAGCTGTTATATCCAACGCGATTTCTAAACCAGAACTCCGCGAACTGGCTTGGTGACCTGTGCGGTTGCCCTCCGCTAAAATGTTGCAATACTGCTGGTATTCCCAATCATGTGACTAGTCCCGCACCCAGAAGTTATTTTCGTAGCAAGGATTTCCCTTCTGGTTTTGAGTAAAAAAACCAGAGTTCAAATAAACCAGTTAGTTGGTTTCAAAAGGAACATTTAACTTGTGTCTAAATGCACGTAGTCCACAAAGTGTTGATAACTGCTAAATTCTATAAGATTTTATTTTAAATCTTTTTCTAATTTGAAATATACTAAAGGGGTATGATTGAAAAATTTAGTCCTGAACTTAAGAGTTTCTATAAGAGTATGGATGAGACATTTGGTCCTGTATTTGAGAATTTCTAAGGGGGTGTGAATGAGAGATTTGGTCCTGAATTTTATAGAGGGGGGGGCTGGTCTATATGTTACATATCCCCTTTCCCGTTGTAGATTGATGTCCCCATCAATCAGTCTAATCCCTTTCTTTAAACATTGCATTTAATCCTTATTGTCTATAAAAATTTTATTATAATTCCATAACCTTATAATGATGATTTAAAATTTAAGAAATATTTTCCTTTCACCTTATATATATATATATATATATATATATATATGTCCTGCACCTAGCACTAAAAAAAAAATTACATAACAACAGCACTTGACATTAACTGTTATTACACATGAATACCTGGTTCAAATTGTTTGTTTTTATTTGAATTATAAACAATTTAAACTGTTATATTTAATTTCAATTGATCCCAGGCATTTTAACAATAAAGTATAAAATATACAACATTATATAAGAAAATTACCACTGGTACTTTTATTTATTTCAAACTATTAATTCACTGTTTGGCACTTTTAATTGTTTGTCACTTATTATTTTGGAATATTATTTTCACACAAATCACAATTTTCGTGTCCTTGACCTATTTACTGATTGAACTAATATAATGTCATTTTCTAACCTATCACCTTTAAGTGTTTTTGTTGCTTAAAAATTTAGCAATTGTAAAGACTGTCTTGTTTTTACGCTTTTACAAAATGGGAAGCGCGGGACCCGAAATCACCTATCCCCAGTAGTTTAAGTACAAAAGTACCGCCGGTACTACGGCTCTTCCGTCCCGTTCCCGCTCTCTTCTGCATTTTAAGCGTTATTTTTATTGACTTTAATTCAATCGACTGAGGTAGTATTTAAGACCTTACTTTGTAGTTGATTCCTAAGTTTTTATATTATGATAATGATTTTGTCTCCACGGTTATAGAGATTCGTCAATAGAACCCTCCCAATCTATATCCCTTACTACTAAGCTCCCATGTTACAACCAACTTAACTTTATAAGAACCCCCGCCCCGTAACACTAGGCCTAGCTTTCAAAGGCTAGTAGGCCAGGCTCTGATGCACAAAACAAAGGTTTTTTATCAGTTAGAAAGGTGTGTTATTAGGAATAGAGCTTGGGAATGCACATTTCCTATTACCATTGTTTCTTATTTTACCCTAAATTTTCAATTTAAATAATCTCAATTTTAGATTTATTTTTTCCCTCTACTCATTACTTTTCCTAATCTCTCTCTAAGATAACAAAAAGTAGCTATTCTAATAGTATACGCTATTTAAAATTTTATGATTAAATCACTAATGGGACAGCTAAAAAATAGCCTAGACATAGACCTACATTTAGAGTTAATTTCATCCTGAATCCTAATATAGACCTAATTCTAGTTGTGTGATGACTTTTTGCTATCTTGAAAAGGGGTTAGATTAGGTTAGGAAAATGAAACATTCTGGGATGGGTCTACAGGCTAAAGCATATCCCAGGAAGATATTTTAAAGTACCCACCTCCACTCCTTCTCCCTCTAGAGGGCCCTGAAATTTGCCTACATGACAGGTATACCTATACCTATTGAAATTTTGACAAAAAAACATTTTACCTTAATTTTTAGTTACCAGTTGCTTTTTCTCCGCCTTTAGTTCTGAAAATGCAATCCCTGTTATTTGAGTAGAATTCTAAGCTAAAATTTTATGATTAAATCACTAATAGGACAGCTATGAAATAGCCTAGACATAGACCTACATTTAGAATTAATTTCATCCTGAATCCTAATATAGACCTACAATTTGTTTGTACCAGAGAACTTCAACTGCTCCCCCCTAATCTATAAATACATATATATATATATATATATATATATATATATATATATATATATATATATATATATATATATATATATATATGGTAAAATTCTAGTTAATTGACTTCTTCTTATATCAGAAAGGGTTTAGGTTAGGAAAATGAAACTTTCAGGGATGTGTCTACAGGCTAAAGTATGTCCCAGGAAGGTATTTTGAAGTACCTACTTCTACTTCTTTTCCCTCTAAAGGGTCCTGAAATTTTTGGGTGCCTTATTTTTTGGTTATCAGTTTCTTTTCTCTGGCCTTAGTTCTTAATTATTCTGGCCTTAGACAACTCTTGTTTATTGAGCAGAACTTTAAGCCATAACACTGTTTTTTTCTAATTCTAGAAATAATCTTTTATGCCACCTCATTATAGGTTAAATATATGGCTTATATCATTTCTTCTCCATGAATTTTTGTTTTATTTGATTTCATTGATGTCAGTTGCTTTCTGTTAAAAATACATTTATTTTTTTACATCAAGCTTCTTCCTTTGTGAAAAAATTTGAACTGTTTTTCTTTTTACATGTTGTATAAAATGTAAAGGAATACCTGGCCCTTCATTTCACAGATTCAACTAAAAGTATTTGAGGCATCTTACATCAAAATTCAGTTGACACATTTTAATGTTTTTTTTTAGATGACATAGGACACCATTAAAGTTTTGCATTTGCTTTGCTAAAAATTGTCTTAAAAAGTGCCAAGTTTAGAGAGTTATGTTAATATTTTTCTTGCTGATGAGCATAATTGTTTTTAAAATTCCTTCTGTTTAAAGCATTTTAGAGAGATTCTGAGCCAACCATGGATATATTGTTCTCACAAATGATTTTTCTCAAATTGGCTTGTGGAAAACAAATAGAACATAATTTCTCTTTTTTTATTATTTCAAGACTAGAATATCACAAAACTAAGCATTCATATTGCTGAGTGTACCTTAAGTAAATACAATCCCTGATGGAGTTTTGTTGATACCTGTTTAAAAATTTATTTGTCTTAATAAAATACATTTTGTTTGTGGGACAGCAATGAGCAACTATGACTTGAGTTGTTTTTTTTTTTCAATATTTTCTTTTTCCAAATAATTTTTGTTCTCTGATGACTTTTGTGTTCCACAAATGTAAACTGAGCACAAAAGTAAAATTTTGTGAATGGCTTTTCTTTGTGAATGTTATATTATGCAATGTCAAGCATTTTAAAGTTAATCTTCATTGTTTTGTTTTAATTGTCATGGCCCTAGGACTTTAGTGTATTAAAACCTACTTATGTCCATCCATTTTCTTTTAAAAAGAGAGGAGTTCTATGTTTCCTAGCTTCAATAGATTTATATGCAATTTTGAGACCAGGGTTACAAAGTAGGTCAAGACTTGCATATGGAACTGTGGTATGACTAATTAATTTGTAAGAAATGTATAGCAATTTAAAGATTAAAAAAATCATGTAGAAAACAAACAAGACAAATAAATAAAAGTATTCCTTTACAACCATTTAATGAAGTGTAACAAATGTAGATCATCCCTAAGATTGAAATGAAGAAAGCTTCAATTATGAATCTGTTTTCTTTAAACAGACTGAAGGGGCAAACCTCCAAGCTATGTCAAATTCAATCTTACTTTTGGTCTCTTTCCTTTTCAATGGGAACTTTCTTTGGATTTTTTTTCAACCAAGTAAAAACAGTATGGACAGGATCAGGTATAAGTGACCTTCCACTTAGCCTACATACCCAGGGGAAAATCATGCAGCTATACTAATAATTGGTAAATTTTTTGTTGTTCATATTTTTGATTGACAAATAAAGTGAACATACCCCTTGATGCCTTTTCCATGTTCTTTACAAACATAATAAGTGCTTCAATTGCAAGTTCTTGAGCTCTTGAAAATGCCCAAAATATACCCAAATAGTTTTTTGATATAAAAAAGCTTAAAACATTGGTCTCAAACTTACTCTTTTATTATTAATCTATTTTTTAAATGTTGTATAATCTATGAGCACTGATTTTCCACAATTAAGTTGGATTAATAAATTATACAATATTATGCAGTTTTTCTTCTTCTTTGATACCAAATTTTCAATTAAAGTATGTGTTTTTGGTCATTTTTGACAAAATAATGTATGTTTTTCACTGCCAAAATTTGTTAGGTTAAGTAAGGTCAAAAAGTGCATAAAGTTGAACTAGCAATATAAGCAATTATTATATTTGTAAAGAACATACAAAAAGGCATCAAGTGGTTCCAATTCCAGAATTTGTATGAGGGTATACAGACTGCATACAGTCCTTTCACCCCTTTGACTTCAAGATGGCAGAAGCAATCCTTCTTTTTGGTTTCTGGGAAGTGCAAGTACTTGAGCTGCCTGTCCCCAGCAGTTTAAGGCCAAGAGGCCAGCTGGTACCAATACAGCTCTTCCTACTCACTCTTGCTCTCTTCTGCACAGTAGATCTTCATTAATAAATTAGCTCGATTTCCATTGTCTTTTTCATAATTTGGATCATCACCCTATAGATCGGCCTTTCAGTATCAGGAGGTAGTTATAAGCTAATGAAGGAGTCAAACATTTCTTCAATCTTTAGTTTTTTTTCAAATTATCTTAATCTTATTAGTTTTGGGTACAAGTATATGGCAATAAAAAAATATGTGTTTGGGAGTTTCCTCGGTTGTTAAACACCACCTGCATAGTGGAGAATGATATAAATTCCATTGAAACTGGACAGAATTCAGAAAAAGATATCCTGATTTCAGTCTATAGTACCACACTGTGTCTTCTCTAGAACGAAATGGGGAATTTCGAAATAGTAGACACTTTATTTGTCCACGGTGTTTCATAATATCTTGTAGGTTCCCCAATTTTGATTCTGGTTGGGGGTCAATATTTGCTGCTTCATTTGCTAGCCTATCAGCAGTCACGTTATGAATCAGTCCTTTATGACTAGGAATATGCTGAAAGCAAACAAAAATACTACATTTATTTAATCTTTGTAGATCATCTCTTATTAATTTTAAATCTGAATCAGCAGCCTCATAATTTATTTTTTTTTTATTAATTGAATTGCAGAATTTGAATCTGTAAGGATTGACACATTCTTTGATGAAAGGTTTAGTCTGGCCATAGTTTCAAGTGCTTTATGTATAGCAAACAACTTTGCTGACAGAATTGAAGTGTGGGATGGAGGAGTTGCTGATATATTCAAGGAAACATGAGGAATACACACCCCTGTTCCTGCTCTTGATCCTTTTACTGAACCATCCGTGAAGGCTAGAATTTGTTCAGGAAAGTGTGAGGATATCTTATTAACAATGAGTTGACAGACTCTTCAAGTGGTATATTCATTTTATTTGTAAGTCAAAATATGAACAACAAAAAAATTACCCTTAACATGCCTAATTTGCAAATATATAGCCCAAATTATATATTTCCAATGTTTTCTGCCACCTTTTACTTGTTTTTCCAGTTCTTGTTTTGCCACAGTTGCTTCAATTAACAGGCACTAGGGTTGAGGGATAGATTGGTAGTTCAATGGAAAATATGTAATTTCAGCTATAGATTTCCATATTAGGAGGGCTGGGGCTAAAGTAGAGCAGGGCTGCATGTAGAATGTGTTAGCTATAATTATTATGTAAATTACAAAGAATCCTCTTTTTTAACAGGTTTTCTTCTATAGGTCTACAGGTCCTTCTCTTGGCTTATACCACATCAAGCTATATATACATAAGCACATGTTATTTAACAATGACTTCTCTAGTGCTTAACTATGACCCCTTAGTAATATTGACAAGAAATGAGTAACAGAAAAAGTGAAATTTAGTGTAAATGACAATCAGGAACTGGATACTGGCTCAAGGGGGCCAAAAACAGGGCTATATAATTGGAGTTCAAAGAAGGTGGTGATTTTTTAGTGAAAAAAACACTTCCTTGGCTAATTTAGGACTTTAAATTGATTAGCCTACTGAAATTTTCCTATCCTATGCAATTGAAATAGTTTTCCCTTTTCAGAGCATTAAGACAATTTATCACAATACAAAATATCCAAAGCATCTTGAATGGAATGACTAAAAAAGGCAAATGACAACCACAATTTGCAATCTTACAATTCAACTTCTGGCCAAACAAACTGTAGCCGCATTTTATTTGAGACAAGATAGTTTCAGTTTGGGCCACTGTTTACAGTCTTGTTTCGCATAATTCCGTTTTATTTGAGCCTTCGTTTTGTTTCGTTTCGGTACTGCCTTTGACAAATAAAACGCTGGAAAAGAGCTTGGCAGCTTACTGGCAAAAGTTTTCAAAATCCACAAATGCATCTTAGGTTAGGTCAAAAAGTTCTTATTTGTATTATTGTATTTGTCAAAAGCATAAAAAAGGCATCAAGCGGCATTTTCACTTTATTGGTAAGTCAATTATATGAACTGTCATACATTTACCCATCTGGGAATATTGAAAGTGAAGTCTGGCTTTTTTTAGGATTCAAAAAGACACAAAGTAATGTAATTTGCTAAAGCCAAGGGCATACCTTACAGTAGGCACAGAAAAATAGTGCTGTACACATATCTGGAAAAATACATCCACTAGGTAAATATTTTCTGCCGCCATTTTCATGAAACAAGGGGTGAAACTATCTGGACGAACAAGTTTTGATTTTTGTGAAGTTCTGACAAGGAAGAGGCTGGGACTTCGGGCCTGTTTCTAATTTTACAGGCAAATACACCTTCAGCAATTATTTCAGAGCTGGGTAGCCTACTAAAATTTGTGTGGCCAGTAGTTTAATTGTAAGATTTCAAATTGTGGTTGTCATTTGCCTTTTTAAGTCATTCCATTCAAGATGCTTTGGATATTTTTTATTGTGATAAATTGTCTTAATGCTCTGAAAAGGGAAAACTATTTCAATTGCATAGGATAGGAAAATTTTGGTAGGCTAATTAATTCAAAGTCCTAAATTAGCCAGGGAAGTGTTTTTTTTTTCACTGAAAAATCATCACGTTCTTTGAACTCCAATTATATAGCCCTGTTTTTGGCCCCCTTGAGCCAGTATCCAGTTCCTGATTGTCATTTACACTAAATTTCACTTTTTCTGTTACCTATATATGTTTGCACCAGTTTTACCATTGGGTAAAACTGGTACAAACACTATTACTGGCTTTCATATAAAGTGAATATACCACTTGATGCCTTTTTTAATGCTGTTTACAAATATAATAATTGCTTCTACCACAAATTCAGATTTAAGCAGTTTTTGACCTCTTAAAAATGACCTATATATGGGGTCATTACAAATCAGTAATAGTTTAGAAACAAATTTGGGCTATATATTTGCACATCAGGGGGTGGGGGTAGAGTATAGCATATATTAAATATGTAAACTAACCATTGCTGGAATTTTTTTTATGTGTGTGCTGTTGCACTGGTGATTTCTCTTCTCATTAAAATTTGATGTGCATAAACACATTAAACAAAAAAAAACAGCAATGGTTAGTTTACGTATATAATATATGCTATGCTTTACCCCCCCCCCCCCCGATTTGCAAATATATAGCCCAAATTTGTTTCTAAACTATTACAGATTTGTAATGACCCTATTTATAGGTCCTTTTTAAGAGGTCAAGAGGTGAAAAAGTGTTTAAATCTGAATTTGCAATAGAAGTGATTATTATATTTGTAAAGAGCATAAAAAAAAGGCATCAAGTGGTATATTCACTTTGTATGAAAGCCAGTAATACTATTTGCACCAGTTTTACCCTCATTTCTTGTTAATATTACTAAGGGGTCATAGTTAAGCACTATAGAAGCCATTGTTAAGTAACATGTGCTTATGTATATATAGCTTTTTGCTACTTATTCTTCTCTGGTTATATAATGCTTGATGTGGTATAAGCCAAGAGAAGGGCCTGTAGACCTATAGAAGAAAACCTGTTAAAAAAAGATGATTCTTTGTAATTTACATAATGATTATAGCTTTCTACATGCAGCCCTGCTCTACTTTAGCCCCCAACCCTCCTAATATGGAAGCTGAAATTACATATTTTCTATTGATTCTGCTGATCCATCCCTCAACCGTAGTACCTGTTAATTGAGGCAACTGTGGCAAAACAAGAACTGGAAAAACAAGTAAAAGGTGGCAGAAAACATTGGAAATATATAATTTGGGCTATACATTTGCCAATTAGGCATGTTAGGGGTGAATTTCTTGTTGTTCACATTTTGATTTACAAATAAAGTGAATATACCACTTGATGCCTTTTTGTATGTTCTTTACAAATATAATAATTGTTTATTTTGCTAGTTCAAGTTTAAGCACTTTTTGACCTTACTTAACCTAACAAATTTTGGCAGTGAAAAACATACATTATTTTGTCAAAAATGACCAAAAACATGTACCTTAATTGAAAATTTGGCATCAAAGAAGAAGAAATTCAGCATAATATTGTAAAATTTATTAATCCAACTTAATTGTGGAAAATCAGTGCTCATAGATTATACAACATGTAAAAAATGGATTAATAATGAAACAGTAAGTTTGAGACCAATGGTTTAAGCTTTTTTATACCCAAAAACTATTTGAGTATACTTTGGTCATTTTCAAGAGCTCAAAAACTTGTACTTGAAGCACTTATTATGTTTGTAAAAAACATAAAAAGGCATCAAGGAGTATGTTTGCTTTATTTGTAAATCAAACATATGAACAACAAAAAATTTACCAATTATTAGTATAGCTGCACAATTTTCCCCTGGGTATGTAGGCTTAGTGGAAGGTCACTTATACCTGATCATGTCCCTACTGTTTTTACTTGGTTGAAAAAAAAATCCAAAGAAAGTTCCTATTGAAAAGGAAAGAGATCAAAAGTGATATTGAATTTGTCATAGCTTGGAGGTTCGCCCCATCAGTCTGTTTAAAGAAAACAGATTCATAATTGAAGCTTTGTTCATTTCAATCTTACGATGATCTACATTGTTACACTTAATTAAATGGTTGTAAAGGGATACTTTTATTTATTTGTCTTGTTTGTTTTCTGCATAATTTTTTAAATCTTTAAATTGATATACATCTCTTACAAATTAATTAGTCATATCATAGTTCCACTTGCAAGTTTTGACCTACTTCGTAACCCTGGTCTCAAAATTGCATATAAATTTATTGAAGCTAGGAAACATAGAACTCTTCTCTGTCTAAAATAAAATGGATGGACATAAGTAGGTTTTAATACACTGAAGTCCTAGCGCCATGAAAATTAAAACAAAAACAATGAAGATTAACTTTAAAATTCTGGACATGACATAAATGTAACATTCACAAAGAAAAACCATTCACAAAATTTTACTTTTGTGCTCAGTTGCCAACCTGAGCTATTGCCCTAAATTTTTAAACCTTGCAAAACATTCACCAGCCACCTCTTATGACCTACACTCTTGTCTGTACATCAACAATTCATTGAAAAGGAAGGACCACCTTACTGGCATTTCTTCCTTTGTACTTATATTTAATGGGTTTAAAAGAAAGCTTCTATGGCTAAGTCAGAAGCCCAGTAAAGGACCAGGTGATCCTTTAGCTAGGAAGTGCAATAGGAAGCTAGGGGCCAGTCATCCTATGCTTTTACATGCCCTTCCTGCTTACTGACCCCAGATTTCTCTAGGTAACCTGTTAAGTCTGGGCCAATTCTGGCTGAACTTACAGAGTTATATCACTGACCTTTGTCCCAAACCAAATAAACTGCTAATGCCAGGAATTAAACCTGTGCCCTTTGGATAAAGGATTCTCAACCTAGAGTGCCAGCCACTTAGGAAGGAACACAAATGTCACCAGAGAACAAAAATTATTTGGAAAAAGAAAATATTGAAAAAAAAACTCAAGTCATAGTTGCTCATTGCTGTCCCACAAACAATATGTATTTTATTAAGACAAATAAATTTGGTAACTTTGAGCCCAGTGTTTTAAAGTCTGAGACCAATATTTTAAGCCTTTTTTATACCCCATATTTAGGTCATTTTTGAGAGGTCAAAAAGTGCTTAAATCTGAATTTCCAATAGAAGCAATTATTATATTTGTAAAGAGCATAAAAAAACGCATCAAGTGGTATATTCACTTTATACAAAAGCCAGTAATACTGTTTGCTATAAACTAACCGAAGTATGTCCCAGGAAAGTGTTTAAAGTACCTACCTCCACTTCTTTCTCCTCTAGAGGGTCCTGAAATTTTTGGCTACATCAATTTTTGGTTATCAGTTTCTTTCTCTCTGGCCTTAGTTCTGAAAAGACAATTCCTGTTGATTTAAAAGAACTTTAAGCAATAACACTGGGGTTTTCCAAATTTAGAAATAATATTTTATGCCACCTGATTGTAGGTTAAATATATGGCTGATATTATTTATTCTCCATGAATTTCTGTTTTATTTCATTTCATTCATGTCAGTTGCTTTCTGTTAAAAATGCATTTTTTTTTTTAAATCAATCTTCTTTTGTGAAAAAAATTTGAATTGTTTTCCTTTTTACATGTTGCATAAAATGTAAAGGAATGCCTAGCCCTTCATTTCATATATTTTAACTAAAAGTTTTTGAGGCAGCTTCTATCAAAATACTACTGACACATTTTAATATTTTTTTTTTTAGAATACATTAGGACACTATTAAAGTTTTGCATTTGCACAGCTAAAAAATTGTCTTAAAAAGTGCCAAGTTTAGAGTTATTTTAATATTCTTCTTGCTGATCAGTATAATTGTTTTTAAAATTCCTTCTATTTAAAGTATTTTAAAGGGATTCTAAGCCAACCATGGGTATATTTTTGTCACAAATGATTTTGCTCAAGAGAGCTGGTGGAAAACAAATAGAACATATAATTTTTCTTTTTTATTATTTCAAGACTAGAATATCACAAAACTGAGCATTCATATTGCTATTTGTATTTTAAGTAAATACAATCCCTGATGGGAGTTTTGTTGATACATGTCTCAAAATTAATTTGTTTAAATAAAATAGATATTGTTTATGGGACAGCAGTGAAAAATGGTAGGAACTATGACTTGATTTGTTTTTTTTTCCAATATTTTCTTTTTTCAAATAATTTTTTTCTGGTTACATTTGTGTTCCTACTTAAGTGGCTGGCACTCTAGGTCGAGAATACTTTGTCCAAAGGGCACAGGTTTAATTCCTGGCATTACCAGTTTATTTGGTTTGGGACAAAGGTCAGTGATGTGACTATGTAGGTTGAGCCAGAACTGGCCCAACCTTGAAAGGTTGCCTAGAGAAATCTAGGGTCAGTAAGCAGGAAGGGCTTGCAAAGCATAGGATGACTGGTTCCTAGCTTCCTGGCCAAAGGACCACCTGGTTCTTTACTGGGCTATTGACTTAGCCATATATGCTTTCCTTTAATCCGATTAAATATAAGTACAAAGGAAAGAATGCCAGTAAGGTGGGCCTTCCTTTTCAATGAATTGTTGATGTATAGAAAAGAGTGTAGGTCATAAGAAATGGCTTGTGAATGTTTTGCAAGGTTTATAAATTTGAGACAATTGCTCAGGTTGGCAACTGAGCACAAAAGTAAAATTTTGCAAATGGTTTTTCTTTGTGGCTGTTATATTTATGTATTTTCAAGTATTTTAAAGTTAATCTTCACTGTTTTGTTTTAATTGCCATTGCCTTAGGAATTTAGTGTTAACAGACAGGAGTCATTGCCTTAGGAATAACAGACAGGAGTTCTATGTTTCCTAGCTTCAATAAATTTATATGCAATTTTGAGACCAGGGGTTACAAAGTAGGTCAAAACTTGCAAATGGAACTGTGGTGTGACTAATTAATCTGTAAGAAATGTACATCAATTTAAAGATTCAAAAAAACAATCATGTAGAAAAAAAACAAGACAAATAAATAGAAGTATCCCTTTACAACCATTTAATGAAGTGTCACAAATGTAGGTCACCCTTAAGATTGAAATTAACAAAGCTTCAGTTTGAATCTGTTTTCTTTAAACAGACTGAAGGGGCAAACCTCCAAGCTATGACAATTTCAATCTCACTTTTGGGCTCTTTCTTTTTCAATAGGAACTTTCTTTGGATTTTTCTTCCAACCAAGTAAAAACAGTAGGGACAGGATCAGGTGTAAGTGACCTCCCATTTAGCCTACATACCCAGGAGAAAATTATGCAACTCTATGCTAATAATTGGTAATTTTGTGTTGTTCATATATTTGACTTATAAAGTGAACATACCCCTTGATGCCTTGTTTTGTGTTCTTTACAAACATAATAAGTGCTTCAATTGCAAGTTCAAATTTAAGTGCTTTTTGAGCTCTTGAAAATTTGTTAGCTTAGGTCAAAAAGTGCTTAAGTTTGAATTAGCAATATAAGCAATTATTATACTTGTAAAGAACATACAAAAAGACATCAAGTGGTATATTCACTTTATTTGTAAGTCAAAATGTAAACAAAAAAAAAATTACTCCCAACCTGCCTAATTTGCAAATATATAGCCCAAAGTATATATTTTCAATGTATTCTGCCACCTTTTAGCCTACTTGTTTTTCTTTTGCCACAGTTGCTTCAATTCTCAGGTACTAGGGTTGAGGGATAGATTTACAGAATCAATAGGAAATATGTAATTCCAGCTTTAGATTTCCATATTAGGAGGGTTGGGGCTAAAGTAGAGCAGGGTTGAATATGGAACATGTTAGCTATAATTATTATGTAAATAATAAAGAGTCACCTTTTTTTAACAGGTTTTCTTCTATAGGCCTACAGGTCCTTCTCTTGGCTTTTACCACATAAGCATTGTATACCCAGAGAAGAATAAGTAACAACAAGCTATATATAGGCTACATAAGCACATGTTGTTTAACAATGACTTCTCAAGAGCCTAAATATGAACCCTTAGTAAAATTGAAAAGAAATGAGTAACAGAAAAAATGAAATTTAGGCTAAATGGGTAATTAGGAACTGGATACAGGCTAAAGGGGGCCAAAACAGGGCTGTATAATTGGAGTTCAAAGAACTCCAATTATACAGTGAATTTTAAAAAATCACTGTATACAAGTTATTTTTTTAGTGAAGTAAACACTTCCCTTGCTAATTTAGGACTTTAAATTGATTAGACTGAAATTTTCCTATCCTTTGCAATTGAAATATTTTCCCTTTTCAGAGCATTAAGACAAACTATCACAATAAAAAAAATATCCAAAGCATCATGAATGGAATGACTAAAAGAAGACATATGAAAATCACAATCTGCAATCTAACAATTAAACTTCTGGCCACACAAATTGTATTAGGATAACCAGCTCTGAAATAATTGCTCAAGTAGCTTAGTAGTAACTTTGACTAATATTGCATTAACTTTATAAGATTTTTCTTAACCATTTTATTATCTACCTATCCCATCCACCCAGTAAAAGAAAAAACCCACCCACCTACACAAGAAAAAGGCCAGTTTTAACTAGGCTAATAACATAGTTTTTAAGTCTATTTTAGTGCAACCTACCCAACAACATAAAATCAAGCTCAATAACCCACCACAATGGTACACAAAAGTGGTGCCTTCATCTTGGATCCATCTGAAGACATACTCCATGATTAGCTATATTTGAAACTTCTGCCTTCTTTCCGAGTTAACTTGAGACGAACGTACAAAATGTAAAAGTTGTTAAAAGTCAACTTTTCATTAACTTTCAGTCAACTTTTACAAATCGAACGCTAAAAGCTAACTCGGAATCGCAAATAAAACGTCGGAATGCTGGTTTCAGTCAACTTGAAAAGTGAATCAAACGCAACTACAATACGCCTGGATTAGTCAGATAAGTAGCCGGACAAGTAAAAGAACACGGGATTTGCGTTTGACGACACAAACTGTCTTAATTTAAAAAATGAAACTGTGCTTTAGTCTGATATTTTTTTCTAAAATCTTTGTAGCAGCCAATGGACCACAAGGTCAGCATATGCTTCCACATTATTTTAGAACTGTCTACATATGACGAACTAGAGAATTGTAATCGTGCTTCCAATTTTATAGACCTTTTTACTCTGGTAAAGTAGATAGGGTAAATGTATAAATTAGGGGAGAAGGAAAATGTAAAAAAAAACAATTCTTACTAATAAGCTGAATAGTTATTGCAAACACATAATTACTGCCACTTCACAATAGGCCTATTTTACCCCCAACCTTCTCCAATGCTCAGTTGTATAACCCAGTTTTTTTTCATGCATTCCACTATACATCACTTTGTTTTCTGATTTTTGTTTCATCATAGGCCTAGTTGGTTCAATTTACAGGTACATAGATTGAAACAAGAGAGATGCATTGTCAGAATGTATGGAAAATACATAATTCTGGCTGTATATTTGCACATTAGGAGGGGTCTAGGACAAATTTAAGTAAAGCTGCAGTCAAAATGTATTAGCTCCAATTATTCCATATATTAGGTTATGAAGTAGACATTGTTTTCCTAGCATGTTTCCTTTTCAGTAGTGCCTAATCAAAACCTTCACCATATAAAGGAATGACTTTATACTAACTTGGACAGTAATTGAGTTTAGAGAATGAAATTTCTAGGGGAATAGGCTCAGAGTCCAAACTAGGCTATATTTAGGGGAAATGTTTTCATAATCCTGTCTTTGCTCTTTCTCTATTTCTAAGGCAAAGAAGTTTCATAAAAGGTAAAGTAAGAGCCAAGGAGTACCACTTTTTTAAAGGAATTTTTTAATAAAACAAAAGCTTGTTCATTAGATTCCTTATCTTAGATGCTCTTTCTGAATGACACTTGTGTTTTATACACCACTCACTTGTGCTTCATTTAATTAGAACCTATTTATTTGATGATCAATTCTAATGAAAAATCACAAAATATGATGAAAATATAATACTTCAGAAACAAATTTGGGCTATAGGCTATAGCCTATGTTTGCATATTAGGAGAGGTGGCAGTAAAGTATAGTGGGTCTGTATGCAAATGTGCTAGGTAAAATTCTTCTACATTTTATGAAGTAAGAATTGATTTTTAACTTCAAACTGTCTAAATATTTTAGCCCCAACCCCCCTAATGTGGTAATATATAGCCATAAATTATATATTTTGTGTCTATTCTGCCACTTGTTTTTGTCTTGTCTCACTCAGGACAAACCAGTTTGTTCTTGAGTTCTAAACAGCATAAACTTGAGTGAGTGATGTATAATACCCAAGTACCCTTTGAATATTAACTATTTTAGTCTGATAACTGATGTGATCATGATATTTAAATTTTCTAAAATCATGTGTTAATGGGTAAAGGTTAATAACAGCAACTCTTCAGCTGCTGCTTCAGCTTCAGTTAGGAGGGTGACACTATAAATAATTTTGCCCAGGGCACCACCACCCGTAGGAACAGCTCTAGATATAGCCCTAGGATATATAAACAACATATATCAATATAGGTTAGAGAAACTGGTTACTGGTACACTAAGCACTTACATGTACTTTCATGCCTTCTAATGACCTTATTTATTGATCTAGGTCAAGGACAGCAGATACCCAGTAAAAGATATCCTAGAAAAAAAGACACATTTTTAGGTGGCTAATTCTATGCTCATTTTCATGGTTTTGTTGCATTTTTGACCATTCATCTCTAGCCCCCCTCTAATGGTCTCATTCACCCTTAGTATATATAGAAAAAACTAGCAAAACAATTGATGAAAAATAATTCAAAAATAGAGATTATAGAAGGAAAACAAGGAAGTATGATTCATTGGTTTTTGCTGCATATTATAAAGTAAGAATTCCATCATTTTTGGTTATTTTTTTATATCCAAGAGCTATATGAGACCATCAGAGGGAGGCTAGAGATGAATTGTCAAAAACAAAATCTTGAAAATGAGCTGTTCATACATATACAAATGTTTTTATTGTTTGGTAAATGACAACTTATACTTATTGACAACATGACTGCCTGTCCATGGATTATTCTTTATGGTTGATTGTGTATGGCTATGCTGTTTGACCTATGTGATTGTATGGATGAAAAGGATTAAGGCCTCATTCAAGTGCTGGTCTATATTAGTCACTAATTTAGGAAAACAGTCTTCCTTTTCTCCTTCTGTCTCCTTTTTTTTCTCTCTTTTTTTTATAAGATTTGTAGTCTAAAATGTATCTCTTACATCCAGTAATGTCAAACATTTCACCAAGATTTAATTTGTTATGCAATAAAAAACAAGCAGACCCATCTCACTAAAGTTTTTCCTTTCATTTTAATTTAATCTGAACCACTCACAGACTGCATTCAAATATATTCAATTGAACTAAGACTTTGAGAATTTTCTTTTGTTTATGTTATTGCAAAAAATGCTAATTTGATGATAAATAGAGCTCATAATTTTTGTAAGTACAATAAAGAAAATTTTTCAACTTTGTGGAATTTTTATTTTAGATTTTTGTATGCTTCTAAACGAATTCTAAAGCTTTGAATTTCCATATGTATATGCATATTTTTCCATATAACTAAGTCGTCAAAAATTTTTATTTGTCCTTCTTTTATATTTTTATGGGGTCAATAGGAAACTTCCAATCATGAACAGGGTTGTGAATGAAAAGTTTAAGAAGTCCTGCTTTACTGTATGGAATCCCCAACAGCTGTGGTAGGCCTCCAAATAACTATGGTCTTGCAATTCATGGTGCAATGAGAGGCAATGGTATAGCATTGCCTATAGTAAGGGCCATACAGCTTCAACATGTTATTGTTTTGTTTGTGTTTTTTTCCCAGGGGCACTTCATATGGAAGGGGCCGTCGTATAAACTGCAGAGGGGGTTCATTTGATTGGAAATAGGAAGTTCTAGTGCCCTTTTTAAGAGTCAAAAGTGATCAAAGTCCAAATCTGCATATTGGCTAATTTTGTTGTTTTTCACTCTCTGTTTATCTGTTGGCGCATATCAGGAGGAAGTGCATGGTTTTAATTGAGCTTTTATAACACATAGGTACATAGTAATGCTCTTTGGATCAGTTAATTATTCTTTGCTGGAGGGTTGGGATAGAAATGCATTTTCTTGTCTTTGTTCCTAATTCTTTTTCTAGGAGTGACTAATGGATTCATTCTTTAAATAAGGAAGGAGTTTAGCCAGGCATGTACAGAGGAATTTGTTTCCAGGGGACAAATTCTTTAAATCCCTTATTCTGTCAGGACTATCAGAAAATTTTGGGAAAAGAAAAAAAATCCTGAGATTTTTTTTTTTGGTGGGGGGTCCTGGAGCCCTTGCATATGTGCCTGAGTTCAGTGCTATGTGCTAAGGGATGATTTCGTATTTAATACTCCTTAAAAATAGCAGAAAAAACTGAAAAGCAGCAGAAATGGACTGTTTGTGAGGGGTCAAGCATTCTAAGGTATGATTTTGTTTACAAGTATTTTAAATGAGCTGTTGATAATTTGCAATATTACATCTTGTTTTTGTATTCTTTTAATATCCATATACAGCTAGTAGCTTTAAATATAGCTACTTGCAAGACAAGACACAATTTTTTTCATTTGTATTTTTGTATGTCATACTCTACTGTATATTCTCCTTATGATATTTCAATAATTTTAGGAATACTGTATCCACAACAGTCTGAGTCAAGAGAACTATTTTCCCTAGACGGTGTTTGGACATTTGCCATTTCACCAAAGTTTGATCAGGACATTGGATTTAAGAATCAATGGTACCGCAAAGAGCTAAAAAAGGTATATTTTTCCCCATTGACGCTTTGAAATACTCCTTGGTTGATTGAAATATGGAATGAATTTTTTTAACATTTTGGGTAGAGGAAGAATGGTCATCCCAGGTGCATTAACTACTGATCTTCAGGGTTTCTTAGCTGGTCATTATGAATAATCAGTCCCTCTTCTGGTGCAGGGTCAAGCAAAAAATACCAATTTTGCCCATGATATTTCAGTTTTTGATCAGGGCATTGGATTTAAGAATCGCTGGTACTGTAAAGAGCTAAAAAAGGTATACTTTTCCCATTAATGCTTTGGAATATTCCTTGCTTTATCAAAATATGGATTGAAGTTTTTTAATATTGTGGGTGGAGGAAGAATGCTCATCCCAGGTATATTCACTACTGATCTCTTGGGTTCCTTGGCTGGTCAGTATGGGTAATCAGTGCTTTTTCTGGTGAAGGTTAAGTAGAAAAATACCAATTTTGCCCATAATACTTCTGTTTTTTTTTTATCAGGGCATTGGATTTAAGAATCAATGGTACTGCAAAGAGCTAAAAAACGTATGCTTTTTCCCGTTTATGCTTTGAAATATTCCTTGCTTTATTGAAATATGGAATGAAGTTTTTAAACATTGTGGGCAGAGGAAGAATGCTCATCCTAGGTGCATTAACTGCTGATTGTCAGGGTTCCTTAGCTGGTCATTATGAGCAATCAGTGCCTCTTCTGGTACAGAGTCAAGCAAAAAAAATACCAATTTTGCCCATAATATTTCAGTTTTTGATCAGGGCATTGGATTTAAGAATCAATGGTACTGTAAAGAGCTAAAAAAGGTATACTTTTCCCCATGATTTGAAATATTCCTTGCTTGATCGTAATATGGATTGAAGTTTTTAAATTCTGTGAGTGGAGGAAGAATACTCATCCCAGGTGCATTAACTACTGATCTTCAGGGCTCCTTAGCTGGTCATTACGGGTAATCAGGGCATTGGATTTAAGAATCAAGGTACTGCAAAGAGCTAAAAAGGTATACTTTTTCCCATTGATGCTTTGAAATATTCCTTGCTTGATCGAAATATGGAATGAAGTTTTTAAACATTGTGGGCAGAGGAAGAATGCTCATCCCAGGTGCATTAACTACTGATCTTCAGGGTTCCATAGCTGGTCATTATGGGTAATCAGTGCCTTTTCTGGTGCAGGGTCAAGCAAAAAATACTAATGTTGCCATTAGTATTTCTGTTTTTGCTCAGGGCATTGGATTTAAGAATCAATGGTACTGCAAAGAGATAAAAAGGTATACTTTTTCCCATTAATGCTTTAAAATATTCCCTGGTTGATCGAAATATGGAATGAAGTTCTTAAACATTGTTATTGTTGGAAGAATGCTCATCCCAGATGTATTGACCTCTGATCTTGCGGGTTCCTTAGCTGGTCAGTATGGGTAATCAGTGCCTTTTCTGGTACAGGGTTAAGCGAAAAAATACCAATTGTGCCCATAATATTTCAGTATTTGATCAGGGCATTGGATTTAAGAATCAATGGTATTGCAAAGAGCTAAAAAAGGTATACTTGTTCCATTAATGCTTTGAATTATTCCTTGCTTGATCGAAATATGGAATGAAGTTTTTAAACATTGTGAGTGTTGGAAGAATGCTCATCCCAGATGTGTTGACCAACTGATCATGTGGGCTCCTTAGCTGGTCAGTATGGGTAATCACTAATCAGTGCCTTTTTTGGTACAAGGTTAAGCAAAAGAAAATACCAATTTTGCCCATAATATTTCAGTATTTGATCAGGGCATTGGATTTAATAATCAGTGGTATTGCAAAGAGCTAAAAAAGGTATACTTTTTCCCATTAATGCTTTGAAATATTCATTGCTTTATAGAAATATGGAATGAAGTTTTTAATAAAAGTAAACAAACCATATGACGTAACAGCTTTTTTCTTGGCCCTCTAACAAGTTCTATTACGTAATATGCAAACCCTATCTACATAACACCTAAACTCTATTAGGTAACAATCACGGCAATCCTGGAGTAAGGAAGCCCCTGAAGGTTTTTAAAGACTCTCTATTACGTAAAACTCAAGGAAATCTGGATTTAGTGGGCTCTCTGAAGGTTTTTCTCACTCCTTTAGGTTTTTGAAGCATAACATCCCTAGAAAAAACATCCCCCCTGTGACGTAACATACACCCACGTCTCCTAGAAAACATTTTCTATGACGTAACAGACACCTGCTGGCTGTCATGGAATGACGGAATAGAGCTCCGTTTAAAACCAGTGAGGTATCACTACTAATAATAAAGGTCAAACCATTGATCCTTTTTTTCCTTGATACAGCTCGAGCTGAACTTACCCAATTCATTTCTTCTCGAAACTGGACTACGCTCTAAAGGTGGCAGATTAGCGTCATATATTTGGGGTCGAAGAGGTTTAGTTAAGAGGCTAATAAAATTTAGTTGAAGGGGAGGGGTGCAATTGGTTGAAACCATCAACAGTGAGCTTTGTATTTCAAGTTCAATTGTTTCAAGAAAAGCAATAAGCTTGTCCTTCTGTTGTTTCTTGTCCTTCTGTACTTCTGTTGGCGTCATTCAACAGGCGGTTTAAGCGCACACTTGAAACAGGCTTTTAATAAAAGGAAGAGATCCCTTGTACATTTTCGTGGAGCTTGAATATAGTTTGTGTTATAAAAATAGATTTAGGTCACAAATCTGAGCTTCGTCTAGGGCTACTCGGTAACTATGCCTTCCAAACAGATTGAATATCAATAAAATTTAAAACGATGTTTTGGATTTTTTCTTATTGAGTTATTTGTCTCTGTTAATGTTTTTTGTCTTTTTAAGGGTTATTGTTGCTTCGAGATCATGATATTATGTAGTTATATTGACTGTGTTTTAATCATGTTGTGTTTGTATTTCTTAGTACTTGGTTTCACCGTACAACTTCTTCTACAATATATTTGCTGTTGTTATTTTTGTTGTTGTTAGTAGCACACCCCTCGCAAACAATGCTTTCGGTGTGCTACTCATTGATTTTGTTGCTTTTTTAAGAAATTAAATTGTTATTGCTACTATAAAGCTTCTTAATAAAGTAAAGGATTGGTGCTCGTCAATTGGTATGGCTCTTAATAGCCGAAGAAGTGCCTTTGTCAATTTCACGACCTCTGAAATTTACGATTTATTTTACCAAAACGATCTTCTACAGCAGCCCAGAGGTCTCCTGTATATCAATCAATTCTATTATGGAACTCAATCTCATCGGATGTCCCTCTGTTTCTTTCTGCAAAGGCATTATTTCGTTGGGTCTTTCCTGTTTAGTAATTTTCTCTCTCTCTCTCTCTCTCTCTCTCTCTCTCTCTCTCTCTCTCTCTCTCTCTCTCTCTCTCTCTCTCTCTCTCTCTCTCTCTCTCTCCTTTGTTTTTATTTTTCCTGTTCCCTCTTTTCCTATTGTTTCTCCTTTTTTGGAATTCTTTCCTAACTGATATATCTCTCTCTCTTTCTTATTCTTTTTAAAGCTGTTTTCAGGAAAAAATATGTATTGTTTGATTTAGGGTATTATTTATGGTTCTTTTAGTCCTCTATTATTGTGTTGTATGGCCCATAACAAGAAGTTATTCTTGGGCAGAATAACTTTTTTACGTTTGTAATAGTGTTTTAGTATTAGTAAAATGATGATGATGACTGTAAGGCATATAGCCAAGTTTTGCACAGTCTTTGAAGCCAAGTAGTTTATCGATTTATTAATTAGTTCATAAATATCTAATTCAAGCCAGATGTGGTCACTTTGGACTGTTGACATTTCTTGTAAGTTTAATTGGTGAGTTTTTGATAAATAAAAATAAAACAACAATTTTTCCTTAATAAAATAAATTGCATTCTTCGAATTTTGATGTCAATTATTTCTACTCCAATTTTAGGTTTCAAAATATGTAATCCCTATGCCAGTACCGAGTAGTTACAACGACATAACTCAAAATGCAACGATTCGTGATTATGTTGGCTGGGTTTGGTATGAAAGGACGTTTTTTGTTCCAGCCAGATGGAGAGGTGAACAACGGGTATTCCTACGTTTTGGTAGTGCTAATTATGAAACAGTTGTTGTAAGTAGAAAATTTTTTTCTAAATTTTTCTTGATACCGTCGAGTTTACTTATATAAATTATACTTATATATTTGTTTATTCAATATATATATATATATATATATATATATATATAT
Source organism: Artemia franciscana (assembly GCF_032884065.1). Lineage (NCBI taxonomy): Eukaryota > Metazoa > Arthropoda > Branchiopoda > Anostraca > Artemiidae > Artemia > Artemia franciscana. The sequence continues at coordinate 11,388,067 of NC_088878.1, read as the reverse complement.
ATATATATATCTATATATATAAAAATAAGTTGTCTGTCTGTGGATCAGGTGACGTCATGTTTCTGTGTCGACTGACGTCATGAAGTTAGTTGTCGTCATTTTTGCTATGACGGTGACGTCATTAAAGATATTTAAGACATATATGTTCACGTAGAAATCTATTAATGTTTAAGTTTAAAATGACTGATGAACTTTCAATGGCAAAAGCCGATGAAGATGCTCAAAGAGTCTATGCCAAAAAACTTGCTGCTGATAGAGAAAGTCAGAAAAGAAAGCGTGCCGAGGAATCAAAAGAACAGCAAGGAAACAGGCTTGAGGCTAAAGAACGCAAAACCGCACAGTTAGATGAAGATCCACCTGGACAGCGAGAGTCAAAACATATCAAAACTGAAAATGATAGCGATGATGATTGGGTTTGGGATTTTGACTTGGATAAGGTCATCAATGCCTACCAGATTTTAGTTAAAAAAACAAAGGTTCGGCGATATGTATTTCATAATGAAGCTGAAAAATAAAGAAGAAAAAGAAAACTGAAAAAAGAAAAAATGTAAAAAACTAAAAAATACTAAAAAGAAAAAACGCTCAAAGAGAAATTACAGACCGGGACACTCAAAGAGAAATTACAGACTGGGATACCGGGACACAAATGACGACCGGGACACAGGGAATATAAATGGATACCAGGACACAGGTATTTAAGAATATCGTTCAAAAAGAAATTTTTAATTGTAAGAAGACCGTTGAAAGAGAAATTTCTAATTGTAAAATGACTGAATAACCTACAATGGCAACGGTACCACCATCGAAGTAGATAACCAGTGGGTTGTTCCATATTCCCCATTATTATCAAAACATTTAATGCACACATAAACGTTGAATACTGTAACTCCGTAAAGGCAATCAAATACATATGTAAATACGTCAACAAAGGCAGTGACATGGCAGTTTTTGGCTTGCAGCCCGAAATCAAAGATTTCGACGAAATCGTACAATATCAGGCTGGAAGATACATAAGCAGTAATGAAGCTGTTTGGCCAATTCTTTCATTTCCGATACATGAACGTAGTGCTGATTTCTGTAATTTAGTGACGTCCAAAAATGAATTGATTGAAAAAGTATTTCCGAATATTCTAAAAAATTATAAAAATAATAAATGGCTAAGTGAAAGAGCGATTCTCGCACCCAAAAATATAGACGTCCACGAAATCAACAATATTGTTTTGACCAAGATTCGAGACCAGGCAGTCCTTTACAAGTCAGTCGACACAGTTTTGGAACCAAATGAAGCGGTTAATTATCCATCTGAATTTTTAAATTCCATAGATCTTTCAGGGTTTCCACCACACGTGCTACAACTAAAAATAGGCGTACCAATAATAGTTTTAAGAAATATCAACCCACCAAAGCTTTGCAATGGCACGCGACTTGCCGTAAAAAAAACAATGGAAAACATAATAGAGGCCACAATCTTGACAAGGCCTTTTGAGGGTGAGGCTGTTCTTATTCCTCGCATTCCCATGATTCCAACGGATCTGCCTTTTCAATTTAAAAGATTGCAATTCCCAATTCGATTAGCATTTGTAATCACCATTAACAAAGCTCAAGGTCAATCATTAGAAAAATGTGGTATAGATCTTAATACTGATTGTTTTTCCCATGGACAATTGTACGTTGCATGTTCGAGGGTTGGTAAACCTGACAATCTATTTATATGCAGCGACAATTGGACAGCGAAGAATGTTGTATATTCGCAAGTTTTACGCAGTTAATTTGTATTGTATCTATCTATCTATCTATCTATATAAAAACGAGTTGTGTGTATGCATGTTTGTTTGTTTGTAAAAAGAGCGTTTGCATATGACGTCATTATTAGTACATACGGCTTTGTATATGCACAGACAATGGGAAAGCCAAGAATGTTGTATATTCGCAATTTTTACGTAGTTTAACTCCTGCAGACGAAATGAATGCTTGCCTGAAAAATTCTAATTTATGGGCACACGTAAAAATATTAAAATTAACTACAAATATGCGTGTCCGATTGCAAAACGATGACTCTGGTCAAACATTTTCAGATCAATTGCTGGCAATTGGAAACGGAAAGCTCCCAGTAGTGGGAAAGCCAAAAATGTTGTATATTCGCAATTTTTACGTAGTTTGAAACACATATATAAATCTATCTATGTTCACAGGTGGGACACAGGGACATAACTACAATGGCGCGTAACTAATATGGCGCGTAACGACTTACGCGCGCGGGCGGGGCTGGAGGGGCGCGAAGCGCCCCACCAACTAGGTGTTGGGGTGGCGCGAAGCGCCACCCCAACAGCTAGTATATATATATATATATATATATATATATATATATATATATATATATATATATGTATATATATATATATATATATATATATATCTATATATATAAAAATAAGTTGTCTGTGGATGGATGGATGGATGGATGTGTGGATGGATGTGTCAGGTGACGTCACCTGAAAAAACTGGATTAGGTGACGTCAAAACTGAAAAAACTAAAAAAAGGCAAAAACTACAAAAAAAACTAAAAACTAATAAAAAAAATAAAAAAGCTAAAAAACTAAAAAAACTATAAAGGTAAAAACCAATAAAAAACTAAAAAAAAAACTGAAAAAACTAAAAAAAGGCAAAAACTACAAAAAAAACTAAAAACTAATAAAAAAAGTAAAAAAGCTAAAAAACTAAAAAAACTAAAAAAAGGTAAAAAACTAAAAAAAATAAAAAATAAAAAAAAACTAAAAAAAAGGAAAAAACTGAAAAATAAGCTAAAATAAAGGTAAAAACCAATAAAAAACTAAAAAAAAAAAGGAAAAAACTAATAAATGACGACACTCAAAGAGAAAGCGACCAGGACAAAAAACTAAAAAAAAAGGCAAAAACTACAAAAAAACTAAAAACTAATAAAAAAAATAAAAAAGCTAAAAAACTAAAAAAACTAAAAAAAGGTAAAAAACTAAAAAAACTAAAAACTAAAAAAAAACTAAAAAAGGTAAAAACTAAAAGAACTAAAAAAGAAAAAAATAAATGACGACACTCAAAGAGAAAGCGACCAGGACAAAAGGAATGTTCGATTAGCAATCAACAAAGCACCGGGACACAGGGAGTATAAATGACGACCAGGACACAAGTAAAAAAAAAAATTAACAAAACTAAAAAGAAGGTAAAAACTACAAAAAAACTAAAAAGAAAAAAAAACTAAAAACTAATAAAAAAACTAAAAAATCTAAAAATCTAAATAAACTAAAAAAGAAAAAAAAAGGAAAAAAATAAAGGAGAAAAACAAAACTAAAAAACGAATGTATATACAGACCGGTACACCGGGATACAAATGACGACCGGGACACAGGGAATATAAATAACGACCGGGACACAGGGACACAACTACAACGGGGACACCGGGGGAAACAGGGGGATATAAATGACGACCGGGACAAAAAAACTAAAAAGAAATAAAAACTAAAAACTAATAAAAAAAACTAAAAAATCTAAAAATCTAAATAAGCTAAAAAAGAAAAAAAAAGGAAAAAAATAAAGGAGAAAAACAAAACTAAAAAACGAATGTATATACAGACCGGGACACCGGGATACAAATGATGACCGGGACCCGGGACACAGGGAATATAAATGACGACCGGGACACAGGGACACAACTACAACGGGGACACCGGGGGAAACAGGGGGATAACCTGACAATCTATTTATGGCGCGTAACTATTATGGCGCGTAACGACTTACGCGCGCGGGGGGGCTTGGGGGGGGCGCGAAGCGCCCCCACCAACTAGGTGTTGGGGTGGCGCGAAGCGCCACCCCAACAGCTAGTATATATATATATATATATATTACCATTACCATAACGTGAAAAGCTTTCGCTTGTCGTGAAACGCTGCAATATATATTTGCACAATAAAATGAATATACAAAAATTACGTATATAAGGCCAAAAAATACCGCACTGGACTGTACAATCCCTAATGGCGGTGCTGATTTTCGTTTCATGGCCCTTCAGCCAGGAATTGCAATGGGGGGTTAGGGGCTAGTCATACTTTGGTTTCGTATACCGTTCCTGTGTACCATCCCCAGATTTCTCCAGGTACCTATTTTGAGCTGGTTCGATTCTGGCTCAGGTTACAAAGGCATGTTACTGACCCTCGTTGAGGACTCGAACCTCTGTCCACGTGGACAAAGTATTTCAAGTCTTGCGTGGCAAACCCTATATAGGCCAGTGTATTCTCCTGATGAGCCCTTGTGTTGGGTTGTTGCATCTGAATTATTTGTCTATATTATTTTTTCTATTGTTTGGTAAATGACGACTTGTACTTATTGACGACATGACTGCCTGTCCATGGATTATTCTTTATGGTTGATTGTGTATGGCTATGCTGTTTGACCTATGTGATTGTATGGATGAGTAGGGTTAAGGCCTCATTCAAGTGCTGGTCTATATTAATCACTAATTTAGGAAAACAGTCTTCCTTTTCTCCTTCTGTCTCTTTTTTTTTTTTTTGTGTGTTTGTGATGTTGCATTGGTGATTTCTCTTTTCATGATACATTATTTATGTATATATTATTTATCTAAAATATATATCTATTCAGATTTTAAAAATATAAATGTATCGAGTGAGCTAGAGTTAGTAAATTGTAGCTGCAGCTGTTCCTTTCCACTTTTCGAAGCTGGTGCTATGACTATGTCTTCAACCAGACGACTTCGTGTTTTTTTCTGCCTTGCTTCTCTAAACCTTACAAATTGATACTATGAACTTAAGAAAAGGCTGTTCTTTTTAAAATGCTGCTATCTTAATAAACTGCGTGATTACTGATTAGATTAAGAAAGAAAAGGAAATAAATTTTGATATGCTTTATTAGAGGAAAGAGTTAAAAATGAGAATAAGTCACTCTTATGCGTTTATGAGAGTGTATTTGAGGTCGGCACAAGCGAGGTTGGTCTCTGGATCGGCTTCGGAGTATACTCTTACAACTTGCTCATAGTCACCCTAAAATAAGAGAAGAAATGATTAAAAGTAAGGATAAAAGAATAATTAAAATTTTATTAACAGGAATAAATAAATGTCTCATATAAAACATAAGTAACTAAGTTTAGGGAGAATTAATTTATTCTTGTACACCTTAAGAATAATAATAATACGAAGAATAGTACTTATTTTTGTTGAGGACAAATACTGATTACTCTTTTTTAAAATAGAGGCTTTAACGAGGGATACGCCCCCTCAATCAAGGGGAGATTTTAGAAGGGTTCACGAGCTGGTCAAAGTTGTTGCTGAGTAGTTTAAATTTTTATAGTAGCGAAAATGAATGCCCCTGAGTTTAAAGAAGTTATAAATAGTAGGTAGGTTTAAAAAGCAGTAAAAAAGAACATGTTAAACCATTAAAAAGTACCTCATCATGAATGGTTAGTGATAGCGGAATACTAAGAAGCGATTTAAATTAGTTCAAGGTTTGGAACAGGGGTCAGTGGCGTGACACTGTAAGCTCAGTCAGAGTCGACCCAGCTCTAAATCGGCGCCTGGACAAATCTGGGTAAGTTAAACAGTTTGGGTGTGCGAAAGCACAGGAGGGCTGGTCCCCCGCCCCCCCCCCCCCATTGCAGTTTCTGGCTGAAGGGCCATGAAAAGGAGGTCAGTATCGACGATGGAGGCAGTAAGGTCCAATACGGTATTCTTTACCTTTCTTTTTTCTTTTTTTACAAGGTAAACAAGACACTTGCGAGGTCTGTCATTAGATCGTTCAAACTTTGATTTTTTTATTTGTATAGCATACACAGTTCGGTCTATCTTTCTTATGTAAATAGAAGTATGTAGTAATTACTCACCGGGCCGAATTGAATATATGCTTCTGGTATGTTGAGTGTGAGAGGTACTGATCCACTAGTTGCAAGTAGTGGGCATTCACATGGAAGATTTGGTGGAAAGAATGGACAGAAAATATCTGGAATGCTTGCGAGGGCATCGCAGACTCGGATGGTACTGGAAAAGAAAAAAAAATTAGTCGTTTTTTACATCTGGCTATTGGAATATTCGTTATAGTGAAGGTAAATAATTATTAACTTCCTGGTAAATAGTTATTCACCATAAATGATAGGATACTAAAGTTCCCAAAAAAAGAAACAGATTTGATTACATACTACTAAAATATAATTATTAGTTTGATAATAATCTTGTAAGACCAATTGGTAGGATCAATTCAGGAAAATAGGGGGGGGGGTGCGAAGTTTTTTTTTCAAAATATTATTTTTTTTTCAAAGGAATACAAAAAGCCACTTTTTCTATGAAACCACAAAAAAGGACATTTTTCAAAATAGGGGAAGGTAAAAATATAGAGGGGATATGTACTTCAAGCTGCTCCGGAAGTATCGCAGCCAATGTACGAAATAAAAACTTAGCAAAAAAAAACACCAAAAAGAATATAAATATTGTATTCAAATATAAAGTATCTAAAGAGGTACTTCAAAAAATTATCTTGTCTGACTTGGTCTATTTTAGTGTGAAACTCTTTTTATTAGTTTTAATAATGCAGTACAGGAATCAGGAAAAATTGGACTTTTTGGGTAAATATCAATATTTTATTAGTTTTGTCTAATTATCAAACAGTTTGCGGTAACAAATTGTAAGTAAGAAGTGACTTGGCTCAAAAGTAACCGAAACTAAAAAAAACTAAAATGTTGAATGTATTATGAGATGTACCTCACGCGACGGATATAAAATAATCTCTTACTATAGATTGTGACAGGATGAGGAGGGTAGGAGGTCTGAAATGAGAAAAAAATTCAAAAGCTTCAGTGTGTAGCTAAATGATCCGATCTCCTTTGGTATGTAGCAAAACAGTTATTCATAAGCGGTATTGGAACCGAAGAACCTGGAACATTTTTTGAGCCTAATCAAGGCAGACTCTTATCTCCTGTGAAGTAAATAAGGCTCAGCAAGTGTGATCAGTGGGTAAATTAAATAAAAAAACAAGTTTTTTTAACTGAAAGTAAGGAGCGATATTAAAACTTAAAACGAACAAAAATTACTCCGTATATGAAAGGGGCTGTTCCCTCCTCAACGCCCCCCTCTTTACGCTAAAGTTTGGCTCTGTCTCTCTACTCTACTTTTTATAACAGTAAAAAACTTTGGCGTAAAGAGCGGGGTAAAAGAGTGTTAAGATTCTACGACTTTTAAGGGGTGTTTCCCCTTATTTTCTAAAATGAGGCAAATTTTCTCAGGCTCGTAACTTTTGATGGCTAAGACTAAACCTGATGAAACTTATATATTTAAAATCAGCATTAAAATGCGATTCTTTTGATGTAACTATTGGTATCAAAATTCCATTTTTAGAGTTTGGTTACTATTGAGCCAGGTCGCTCCTTACTGCTGTTCGCTACCACGAACTGTTTTATATCCTTTCAGTAAGTCTTTCTCACTTTTTATAACATCTTTGGGAAAAATGCAATAAAATAATAGCTATAAACCTAACAAAAAACAAAGCATCCAACATCAAATAATTCCTCCCCACCCCCGCGCGAGGCTCAACGACTATGATGGAATGAAGGGAAAAGGCATTTACTTTTCTATTGGGCACTATTTTATGGAGTCCCTTAAAAAGCGTAGTTGCTAATCCACCTTCGAGATAAAAATTCGTAGGATACTTGCCATGATCCATGATTAATTTCAATAAACATTCACAAAAACCAGTGTCAGAAAATATCATCATGGATCAAAATAAACTTTGAACAAAACTGAAATCTAAATATTATTAAATTCAGATGAAGCTTTTTCTGAATTTCTTTATTTCAGCTGAATAATGCTGCACTGCCAGTGGCGTAATTAGTTATTAATGTAAGGATTTATATATATATATATATATATATATATATATATATATATATATATATATATATATATATATATATATATATATATATATATATATATATATAAAGAATACAAAAATTTAGGTTTCTTACCATGATCCAAGGAATCCTGCTCCAAGGCATGGGACTTGCTCTTGTGTGTCTATCTTGAAAACTCTTTTTTCAACAATAGCGTCCAAAGGTAAGTCTGCACTGAGAACAAAGTCAAACTGACCAGAAGCCTCCCCGGGAACAAGAATTGGATCCGTGAAAATGGCTCCAGTACCGGTCAGAATAGTACCGCCTAGAATGGTAAATTTTTTTAGTAATAGTCATGCATGTATAAATCCTTAGTCATCTAAAGGTAATGAAGGGCTGGGGCTTGGGCAGAGGCTCTGAAGTTACACCTAGTCTTATTCCAAAACATAAGTTGTTTCTTCACCACTATATCTACTCCTATGATTCCGCTTTAAAAAATCTGTAGTTTCTACTCGTGGACATAGCTATAAACTTTATCCGGGGGGGGGGAGTAGCTCAAAAGTAAAGTTTCTCTACAGCGCGCCTCAACTTTGAGCGGACAATAAAAAAAAGCAGGGAACCTCCGTGCACGAATCTGTTTTTGCGTAAAGCAGTTTAATCATAAGATGTGCAAAAGAAATTTGGGACTATTTGGCTGTTGTATCAGTTCACAGGCAAAAGCCTTGTCAAAAAATCTTTGTAAAAATGTATTCTTTCAATTGCTATAGGCGTTGTGAATTTTATGAAATGAAAAGAAGGACGCGTCAAAACTTACATGGACAGAATTAGACTGTATTTAGGTTAGAAACTAAACTAGACTGACATTGGCCTGGATAAGAGGGATAAAAGCGTCAACTTAACTCCTGCTCATCATTTTAAAGTGTTAGGATTTACTGAAAGTTTACCAGAATCTAATAAATATAGCCTATTGGTAAATAAAAACGCAAATTGTTTAATTTAAAATCATTTCGTATTTTCAACAGAACTTGTTATTACGTCTTGTTTTCTGCCAAGTGTATATAACGCATTAATGTTAAGAGTAGAGTGGTAGCTTCCCTCATATTTAGGTTCATATTCTGTGTTCTGTATCTTAGCACTTTTTATGCTATATTTTTTGCTCGTTCGGGGTGTGATTTACTTTTACCTTCGTTTTTTCATTATATTTCATATACTTTCTTTTAGCATCTATATGGAGGCTACCAACCATCATCATATCCTATCCCTTTCTAAAGCCTGATTCAAACCTTTTTGTTTTACTGAAAGCCTGATGTGACTCCTACTGTATATTCTCAAATATTTAGGAGGTAAAACTGAAATGTCGTATAGGAATTACAACAGGAAAAAAACTTCCATCTCAGGCTCCATGGCTATTCCCAATAAGAGACAGGCAACTGTCCCCCTCTCTTCATGCTAAAATTCTGCAGTTAAGGAAGGTTTTAGGGGATGCTGGGACAAATCACCCCTCCGATTTTATAGAAAAATTTGGTCTTCACGGTTCTAAAAACTCTCCAACTGTGTCCCCTATCACTTATAATGGTCTTTATGTCTTTATTTATTTGTAAATCGCTCAAAACAATTTAAAGAAGACTAAGTATATAAGAAAAGATGGAGATTACAAACCAAAAAAATAGCAAAGATAGAGAAAAAGGGGAAATAAATGCAAAATGAAAATATGGTAAATTTGTAGCCTATTGTATGAGTAGATAGGACCATCATTACAAATGTTGATCAGAATCATATTTGGTAATTTTTCTATTGACCCCCGTATCTGGATCGCTCCATTGATTGTAGCATTGACTTCAAATTTCTGTCTTTTAGTATTTGGCATAATGTGGGATGAGAGATCATGAATGATCTCTTCAAGTTTAGCCGTTTCATTGATTCTATGTTTTGACTTCAATCGTCTGTCTTTTAGTGTTTCGCCTAATACTATGGGATGAGAGATCATGAATGATACAGATTATCATGAATGATACAGATGATCATGAACGATACAAATGAAATCCTTCGTAAAGTGTGTATCTATCAGTTTTTTGAGAAGACTGTAAAAGGAATGTAAAGAAAGTGGAGAAAGCATTAAAATATGAACTAAGGAGATGTGAAGTGGAGGCCATGGATAAAATTGTTTAGGATCGGGAAAATGCAGCTTAATGGCATAACAGTAAAATATTATACTGGCATGTTAATAAATTGAGAGGGAGTAGTCCAATCTGGACTAGTCCCAGTTAAAGATAGGAATGGGGCCGCAATTAGTGATAAGGAAAGAGTTAAAGAGAGATGGGTGGAACATTTTGAGAATGTGCTAAACCGAGATACAGTTGCAGGAAAAGATATAGATGAAAATGAAAAAGTTTGTGATACCTTGGATGTGAAGGAAGATTTGTTTTGTGAGGAAGAATTAGCGACAGTACTAAAAGGACTAACAAATAATAAGGCTCCAGGTGCTGATAGTGTGATAAATGAGTTTCTTAAATATGATGGCGCTGAGGTTAGAAATGAGCTACTGAAAATTATGGTATGATTTTTGAAAAAGGGGAAGTACTTAATGATTTTGGGAAAACCTTAATTAAACCAATGCATGAGAAAGGTGACAAGAGTGAGTGTCGTAATTACCGAGACATTTCTGGTCTGCGTAAGTAGCAAATTACTTGGTAATATGATACTCTTTAGGCTTAGATATTCTGTAGACAAAGTTTTAAGAGAAGAACAGTGCGGTTTCAGAAAAGGTAGAGGATGTGTTGACCACGTTTTCACTCTTAGGTTAATAATTGAGAACTGCCTTCGTTGTCAAACACCTTTGGTCCTATGAGCAAGCATTCGATTCTGTTGATAGAAGAGCTATAGCAAAGGTCTTATCCTTATATGGTATGCCACACAAATACAATAAAGTGATTTGTGCTATGTACGAGAGTAATACTGCTGCAGTTAAGGAAATGAGTTTAGCAGCTGGTTTTGTATTAAATCAGGAGTTAAGCTGGGTTGTGTTCTATCCCCCTTTATATGGATCATTTTCATGGACTTTGTCTTAAGGAGCACAGGAAAGGCAATTGGGGACCACGGAATTGAATGAGGAGGAAAAACGCTTCTGGACTTAGATTATTCTGATGATTTAAGCATATTAGATGAAAGTATGAGCAAAAAGAATGAACTTTTAGGGGTTTTGCGAGTTCAGGGTGCTAGAATAGATTTGAAAATTAATGTTAAGAAGACTAAGGCTAGGAATAAGTGAAGCTGAAAAGATGACGCTGGGGAACGAAAAGATTGATCAGGTTGGCAGCTTCACTTACCTTGGTAGTATTATTAGTAAAGACGGTGGGAGCAGTGAAGATATTAAAAGTAGAATAGCCAAGGCTCAGGGTGTTTTTTTCACAGTTAAAAAAAAGTTTGGAAGAAAATTTACTAGATGTTTTCCAGAGGAATTTCCTGCGGATTGTCCTGGGTACAATCGAAAAGCAAACGAAAACTTACTAGATGGTTTCCAGAGAAATTGCGTATGGATTGTTCTGGGTACCTGGCTGAGTGACCGTATTTCAAACTGTAGGTTGTACGAAAAATGTGGTTCAATCCCGCTTTCTTGGGCTATAATAAAAGAAAGGTTGAGATGGCTAGGCCATGCTCTGCGGATGAGGATGACAGATTGCCAAAAATTGTCCTTTTCGGCCAACCGTCTGGGACTAAACGGAAAGGAGTTCGTCCTCATCGGGGGTGGGAGGATGTCATAAATAAAGATTTAAAGGAAATAGGAACTTCCTGGGAGGGTGTAAAGAGGGAGTTCTTGAATAGATTGGGTCCAAGGAGGAGCGTGCATAGCCGTGTTGGCCTCAAGTGGGTTGGTGCTGCGGTGAGTTAGTAGTAGTAGTAGTAGCATTAGTAATAGTTCTGTGTAGTATAATATATTCTACTTGGTAATGTGAAAACCTGAACTCAGACTTAGCTGCACTAACCCACTACATGGCCCGGCGATTAGGTTTTGCAGAATTTGATTATACGGTGATGAATATCTCTATAATAATAATAATAATAATAATAATCCTAATAATCTGTCTAACTGCACAATCTGTAATTGAAGCTGCTTTATTTATGGGGGGGATGATGTACAAGTCCAAAGTTGATTTTTTCACAGTCTGAGATTTTAAGATATGAAAAAAACACCAGAAAACGATATAAAGACCATTCTCTTGAATATAGGCCTAAATAGCGACGAAGACCACACTGCCTTTCCATAACAAACAAAAACAACTTAGAAACCATAGGATAATTTCCTCAAGACAGTAGAATTCAGCTCAGTGAATATTTCGACCCTATTTTCAAGGGCCGTCTTTAGCACAATTTTTGTTTTTATTCTTTATTTTCGGTTTTATGGTGTGTGTTTGTTTCTGTGTTGGGGCTATTCCATTTGTGGTTTCTTTTTTCACTATATATATATATATATATATATATATATATATATATATATATATATATATATATATATATATATATATATATATATATATATATATATATATATATATATATATATATATATATATATATATATATATATATATATATATGTATGTATATATATATATATGTATAAATATATATATATATATATAATATATATATATATATATATATATATATATATATATATATATATATAAAATATATATATATATATATATATATATATATATATATATATATATATATATATATATATATATATATATATATATATATATATATATATATATATATATATATATATTCGTGGTGTGCTGAAGATGGCCCTTGGACATAGGCCCAAAATATTCACTGAATTGAATTCCACCGTCTTGTGAAAATTTCCCTATTGTTTCTAAGTTGTGTTTGTTTGAATATAGGCCTACGTAAAGGATATACCATGTCCCCTCCTTGTACTTGTAAGCATAGTCAAAACACTCGATGGATTTTAGGCCAATTAAAAAGGTCATTAGAAAATGACAAAAGTCTGCAAACACAAGCTGAGATGACGATCTCGTTGTTATTTCAAGCTCCGTACAACAAAGCTGAAAAACGGCTACATAAATTTAACAGAACCAGTTTAAAGATTTGTAAAAATGAAGGAAGAATGTATCTTACCACAATCTGTAAGCGAAGCCACTCGTGCCACATATTTGGCGTTGGTAGCAACAAGTAAGGTGGCTAATACTGCGAGAAAGGAATTCATTTTGATTACTGCCAATATGTTTGAGAAATTTCTTTTTATCCCTTTTTCTAATCAAAAATTGCAAGGTTAAGCAATACGGTCACGGTCATGGTTTATCCTTCACGGGCTTGATTGACAGTTCTCTTATCTAAAAAGCTAGTTTTTGTGAAATTTTTGTTGTCAAGTTAATTTTTTTGTGCAAACTGATAACAGCAAGATGACAAAAAGTAATGATCCATCCTCAAAAAAACCTATAACTTTTTATTTTGATAGCTGAAGGCTATGGGTTTACAAAACAGTTTTTTTCTAGAGTTAAAACAACTAAGAATGCTGTCAAAACGCAACATTGAATCAAAGCAAGCTGTTAAAATCTGAACAGTAAAAAAGCAGCTTTGCATCGAGATAAAAAAATCAGCAAATGTCTGTTGGAGTAGTCTTTAATTTTTTTTTTGTAAATAGCATATATAGCACATATAACGTGCTATCTGCACAGATATGCGAAATAATATCCAGTATAAAGTATTTGATAGCACAATAATGTGTCACAGATTAAATCATTTTTTAATTTTATTTTTTTTCTCATGAGCATATTGTTCATTAGAGCGTGTCAAAAATGAAATGAACAGCAAAGAAAAACGCGGTTAGAAGACATGCGACACCGAGCAAGTTAGCAAGTAAAAATGAAAATTAAGAGCAAAGACATACGCGGTTATAAGGTTGTGACACCAAGCATGTGAGCGAGTCAAACAAGATAGTGAAGAACAAATACACACGTGGTTAGAACAACTACGGCGGCGTGTCAAAAAATGAAAATGAAGAGCAGACACACGCAGTCAGAACACATGTGACACCGAGTATGAGAGCAATTCAAAAATGAAAATGAAAAGCAAAGACACACGCGGTTAGAAGACATGCAACACCAAACACGTGAGCGAGTCAATGAAAATAAACCTGGACAGAGAGAATCAAAACGTGTCAAAATTGAAAATGATAGCGATGACGATTGGGTTTGGGATTGTGACATGGATAAAGTCATCCTTGCGTACCCTACCTTTGTTAAAAAAAAACAAAAGTTCCGCGACATGTATTTCATAATGACAAAGACACGCCGAAGCGAAGCGAACTGAAATGATGGCGATGTTGATTAGGTTTTGGATGTATACATGGATAAGTTTATCAATGCCTACCATTACTTTGAAAACTGGAAACCTGGACTAGATAAATCGTTGGAAGAGAAAGATGTTTCTGTCCCACCACCTGAATAATAAAAAAAATCAAAGGTTCGGCGATGTATCCATAGTAATAACTAAAGACATGCTGAGAAAAAGAAGAGGTTTTCAATCCCACCAACTAAACAATTAAAAGAAACAAAGGTTCAGTAGTATGTCTTTCATAGTGACAAAAAACAAGCCGGAGCAAAAGAAAAAGTTTTGTCCCACCACCTGAACAATTAAAAAAAAACTAAGGTTCGTCGATATGTCTTTCATAATGAAAAAAGACAAGCCGAAGCAAAATTTAAAGGTCCAATAAAAAAAATGTAATTTTGCGATGGCACTACTTCTAATTTAAGGTCCATTTGGACGTCGTGACATCAAGAAAAAGTTCAAGTTGTCTGCGTTTAGAAGACAATTGACAGTGAGAATCCATATATAGAAGCCTGCCGCGTGCCAAGTGCCGGGACCAAGTACTATATATATATATATATATATATATATATATATATATATATATATATATATATATATATATATATATATATATATATATATATATATATATATATATATATATATATATATATATATATATATATATATATATATATATATATATATATATATATATATATATATATATATATATATATATATATATATATATATAAATATATATAATATAAATATATAAATATATATAATATAAATATAAATAAATATATCGTTAGACAAGGATTTGTAGTAATTATATTGATTTTAAAAATAGATGTAAAATCTTAAGCCAAAAATTGATATCAAGAGGTTTTTCTGCAAATAAATTAACTTGGCAATTTAAAAAATTTAGTTTTCATTATAACGAACTTTTATATAAATATCAAAAGAATTATCTAGAAATACTTAAAGAAATTTTCAACTAATTTCGGAGGTTCGAGAAATGTTGTCACAGCGCCATTTATTTTGAATTGTGTTTCTAATTGAGCGGATTTTCTTAAAAATTAGCCACATGGTAAAGGTGAATTCTATAATTGTTTAGTTCATTCAGGTTTTTTGCAATGTGTTAATATTTGTGATTTGGTAAAAATTTATAATATTTAGTTTACCTATTGTTGCTAAAGGGAGGGATATATTAACAGGATAAGCTTGTTTTGGTTTTACTTGGTTGTTTTACATTTGCTGTCTTTTTTTTCATAGGGGGGTGATACCTGACGCGGTGATGCCATGGATATTCTGCGGTAGCCACAACACTGTGCTGGGTAGAGAATTTAGAGTGGCGGAACCCTATATAGGCCAGTGTATTCTCCTGATGAGCCCTTATGTTGGGTGTTGCCTCTGAATTATTTGTCTATATTATTTTTTCTATTGTTTGGTAAATGACGACTTATGCTTATTGACGACATGACTGCCTGTCCATGGATTATTCTTTATGGTTGATTGTGTGTGGCTATGCTGTTTGGCCTATGTGATTGTATGGATGAGTAGGGTTAAGGCCTCATTCAAGTGCTGGTCTATATTAATCACTAATTTGGGAAAACAGTCTTCCTTTTCTCCTTCTGTCTCTCTTTTTTTTTCTTTTTTTTGTGTTTGTGCTGTTGGTGATTGCTCTTTTCATGATATATATATATATATATATATATATATATATATATATATATATATATATATATATATATATATATATATATATATATATATATACCCGATGTCTTTGAAGAAACGGCTATTTATCTTGTCATCCACCTTGATAAAAAAGTTTTATTATATTAAATCTGGTAGAAATTAATAGACTGGGTTATAGCTGAGCGTTTTTTTGCAAGTGAGGGGGGGGGGGAGAATCCGTCATCATAGCTTCAAGCATTGGTGGTGAGAACCTAGCGTCATTTGATCTTTTTTACTGTTTCCATATTTTTTCATTAATGTGAGTCATTACACCCAATATCTGTTTTCTGGATGGTCCGTAACGAAACTAAATTGTCCATGACTATTATATAGTAATGGAAACATGAAGCTAATCAGTATAGAAAAAAAAGTCTTAGGGTTTATACATTTTTCCCTGATCTGTGAACATGAAATTTTTTTAACTTTTCTAAGTAATGCGTAAGCGTTAAAACAGAACATAAAAATTTTCCCCGCGTGACATAGCTGCGTATGTTACTCTGCAATTGTGTCATCGATCATGATTGCTGAAATTTTGAGTGTCTGAGATTCATGGACTTTTTGCTACTAGATGTCTAGCAAAAGCAAATTTACAACTTAGCCTATCAAACAGTTCGTGGTAACGAACTGCAGTAAGGAGCGACCCGGCTCAATAGTAACCAAAACTCACGAATGAAAAAACTAAAAATTGAAAAAAATTAGTTAAAAAAACTAAAAGATGGAATTTTGATAAAAAATAGCTACGTCAAAAGAAATGCATTTTAATGTTGATTTTAATTATATAAGTTTCATCAAGTTTAGTCTTACCCATCAAAAGTAAAAAGCCTGAGAAAATTTGTCTTATTTTAGAAAATACGGGGAAACACCCCCTAAAAGTCATAGAATCTTAACGAAAATCACACCATCGCATTCAGCGAATCAGAGAACCCTACTGTACAAGTTTGAAGCTCCTATCTACAAAAATGTGGAATTTTGTATTTTTTGGCAGAAGGCACATAATGGATGCGTGTTCGTTTGTTTTTTTTTTTTTTTTTTTGTTTTTGTTTTTTTCTCCTGGGATGATCGTATCAACCCAGTGGTCCTAGAATGTTGCGAGAGGGCTTATTGAAATGAAAAGTTCTAGTGCCCTTTTTAAGTGACCAAAAAAGATTGGATGGCACCTAGGCCCCCACCCTCGCTAATTATTTTCCCAAATAGCCATTTTATTCAGCATAGTGAAAAAACCTTATAATAATATGTTTGGGAACGACTTACTCCCCCACAGTCCCCGTGGGAGGGGCTCCAAGTTACAAACTTTGACCAGTGCTCATATATAGTAACTGTTATTGGGAAGTGTACATACGTTTTAGGGGGATTTTTTGGTTAGGGAGGGGTTGAGAAGAGGGGGATATGCTGGGGGAACTTTTCATTGAGGAACTTGTCATGGGGGAAGAAAATTTCCATGAAGGGAGCGCAGGATTTTCTAGCATTATTAAAAAAACAGTGAAAAAAGAAATATAAAATAGTTTTCAACTGAAAATAAGGAGCAACATTAAGACTTAAAACAAACAGAAATTATTACGCATATGAGGGGTTCACTTCCTCCTAATACCCCACTCTTTACGCTAAATTATTTTACATAATTTCAACTATTCTACGGACTTTGCGATTCAGGGGTCATTCTTAAGGAATTGGTACAGAATTTTACCTTTAGTGTAAAGAGCGAGGTACTGACGAGGGGGTGAACCCCCTCATATACGTAATAAAAACATATGAATGCAGAAGTTCGTTACGTAAGCTAATTAGTAAGTTACGTATATCTTTTACTAATAAAAACTCGTATAAAATTAAAAGTTCTAGTTGCCTTTTTAAGTAACCAAAACATTGGAGGGCAACTAGGCCTCCTCCCCTGCTCCTTTTTTCTCAAAATAATTCGATCAAAACTATGAGAAAGCCATTTAGCCAAATATAATAAATATGCAAATTTCGTTTTAATTATTCATCTGCGGAGAGCCAAAATCAAAACATGCATTAATTCAAAAACGTTCAGAAATTAAATAAAAAACAAGCTTTTTTTAACTGAAAGTATGGAGCGACATTAAAACTTAAAACGAACAAAAATTACTTCGTATATGTATTTGAAAGGGGCTGCTCCCTCCTCGACGTCCCGCTCTTTGCGTTTTAAAGTTTTTACTGTTTTAAAAAGTAGAGTTGAGAGAAATAGTCAAACTTTAGCGTGAAGAGCGGGGTGTTGAGGAGGGAGCAGCCCCTTTCATATACGAAGTAATTTCTGTTCGTTTTAAGTTTCAATGTCGCTCCTTACTTTAATTTAATAAAAAAAATTTTTTATTTAATTCATTCGTGGATTTAGGTTAGTTATTATTTTGTGGTACCCTATTATATTTGTTTATGTTAAAAATGGAAAAGAAAATACCCTATTTATCGACAATTTTCGTTAAACCACTGGAGTCTGAAAATAACCTTCAATATTATTTTTAAAAACAACCTCATTTTATTTTAGTGGATAAATGGGGTAAAAGTGACAAATCATTCCGGAGGGTATTTACCATTCGTAGCTGAGGTTACGAAACAACTTAGCTATGGATCGGAAAACAAAGTCACTGTTGCTTTGAACAATACGCTCACCCCGCTTACCATTCCACAAGGAAGAATTGTATTTCCAAACAATACTGACAGGTAAACCTTTTATGTATTTTCATATTTAGTCCCTATTTTAGTTGTTTGGTTTATTTCTTCCCTTGTTTCGCCCCTTATTATTTATTTATGTGCTTTCATCTGTTTTTTTTAACGTTTGGTAGCAGCAATGAACGCAATGCATTTGCATTGCTTGCAAAAA